>NC_137281.1:75787500-75972500 GCF_054371585.1 Giraffa tippelskirchi | reverse complement strand
CCTCGGCTCATAGCCTCTTGTATCTTAAGAGCCATCAATGACTGAGTTGTCTTTACACCACATCCCTATAACACTGACTCTTCTGCCTCCTGCTTTCCCTTACGGGATCCATACAGTTACGGTAGCCCTCATAGACAACCCAGGAAAATCTCATCTCAAAATCAGCTGTTTAGCCATCTTAATTTTACCCTGCCATGCATCATTACATATTTATAGATTGTGTGGGGGAGACTCAGATCCTTTTGGGGATCCATTATCTGTGTATTTCCTCATGTATAGCACCTTTGGGAGGAAGAAGATGACGCAGATATTCATTCCTCATCTTTCAAATTGTGGAAGAGTGGAAGGGTAAGGCCATGGCATTATGGAGGGCAGTCTGGTGCAGAGCCAGAGCCTGACCCCACAGATGAGCATGTACTCCCAGATCCTGATGTTGATGGTGCTCACTCACTACTCCTAAAATTCAGATGGATCCCTCCTGTGGGGATGATGGCCAGCTACCTGACCAAGCAGTACTTATTTATGGCGGTTTCACTTAACTCTGGTCAGTTCATTTCAGTCACTCAGTCGTGTCCGACTCTTTGCGACCCCATGGACTGCAGCACACCAGGCCTCCCTGTCCGTTGCCAGTTCCTGGAGTTTACTCAAACTCATGTCCATTGAGTTGGTGATGCCATCCAGCCATCTCATCCTCTGTCGTCCCCTTCTCCTCCTGCCCCCAATCCTTCCCAGCATCAGGGTCTTTTCCAGTGAGTCAGCTCTTCACATCAGGTGGCCAAAGTATTGGAGTTTCAGCTTCAACATCAGTCCCTCCAATGAACACCCAGGACTGATCTCCTTTAGGATGGACTGGTTGTATCTCCTTGCAGTCCAAGGGACTCTCAAGAGTCTTCTCCAACACCACAGTTCAAAAGCATCAATTCTTCGGCGCTCAGCTTTCTTTATAGTACAACTCTCACATCTATACACAACTACTAGAAAAACCATAGCTTTGACTAGACGGACCTTTGTTGGCAAAGTATGTCTCTGCTTTTTAATATGCTGTTTAGGTTGGTCATAACTTTTCTTCCAAGGAGCAAGCGTCTTTTAATTTCATGGCTGCAGTCACCCAGGAGCACTCAAATTAAGAGAAATTTGAAATTTTTCAAATCAGTCAAATTAAATTTTATACATCTATATTTTCCTGTTGCTGTCTTTTTGATGCTTCTTTAAGTCAGAATTTTTATTTCAAAGTTTTCACCAATTTTCATTTATTAGAATCTATTATATTAGCATTTCTCAGTGAAACATTGATTTATCTCAATAGATAATGGAAGCATGTCTCAAATGACATGACTTTTTATGCAGAAATTTTAAAGCATTTTAAAATGTAAATATTATCACATAGGGACTTCCCTGGTGGCCCAGACGGTAAAGCATCTGCCTATAACGCGGGAGACCCAGATTCAACCCCTGGGTGAGGAAGATTTCCTGGAGAAGGAAATGGCAACCCACTCCAGTATTCTTGCCTGGAAAATCCTATGGACAAAGGAACCTGGTAGGCTACAGTCCATGGGGTCGCAAAGAGTCAGACACGACTGAGCTATTTCACTCACTCACTGATTATCACATAATTATAGGCACAAATAATCATGCTATTAAGGCAACAGAGAATTCAAAAGTTATATCTTTTCAAATCATGCAAAGAAATTATTGTCTAGACAGCACTTTTCTGCTTTAATAAGATTGCTTAAGTTTATTCTTATGAACTATAACAATAAACTTAAGTTCATAAGAATAAACTTAAGCAATCTTATTAAAGTTATAAACTTAAATAATCATATGAAAATTAAATTATAAAGAATGTCAAAATGGAATGTGACTCACATCATTTATAGACTGGATTTGGTCAGGAGCAGTTGAATAGATCAGTTGGAACTTGAGCTGAACATTGTATTATGGTTAATATTTGATATTTAATCAAGTCATATGATTTATTAGAGTAAATCATAAGTAAAAATGATTTAAGCAAATCATAGAACTAACAAGTGAGTTATTTGTGCAAGACTGGCAAAAAATAGGGATATACTGAAATTTAGAACTAAGGTACAGTATGTTTGGAGGACTCTGCTTAGGTTTTTTAAAGGTTTATTTTTTTCATCAAAGTATTGTAGATGTAGGAATTTATGTTTTTAAAATGAAGGGACACTTATGAAAAAAACGCAACATAAATTAAAAGTTGTTTCCTATTTTATAATAATACACCTGGGGCTAATACTTTTTCGTTGGTATGTTAGGTGAAAGATAATAAAAGCTAACCTATCTCAGAGCTTACTGACTGTGCTTTGAACCGTTTTTCCTCTCCCTGAGAGCTAAGTAAGGAAAGGAACTCTTAAGTGTCCACTGCTGTCTCCTAGTGAAGTAGAATCTAAAATTAGAGGGATAGTGGAGAGAAATAATTTAATAAAATAGCAGAATAGGGGTTAGATTTTGCTGTAAGTTGGATGAGAGAATTAACTTAAGTAGCAGTGGGCAGTAGGATGACATTTATGCCGCTGGAAATCTTGTAACGACTTAGTTATGACTCCTTTCCTGTTTGTATGGTCTCTTCTTTAGGAAACTCTTAGAGAAAACAAGCGAAAGGTACCATAACTCAGTGAAAAGGTGGGTGGCCAGTATAGAACTGTACTCAAAGAGTACAGTGTTCTGTACCATGTTCTCAAAGAGTTGAATTTATTCCTGAACATCAACATTTTTTAAAGCAATGTATCATCCTCCATCCAGCAAATGCCTGCCATAGCCAATAATACGTTGGCTTGTCCATTTTCAGTTTGTAGTACAAAATAAATGAAAGCCAAGGACATTACAATTGGGAGGGAAGGAGAACTATTATTTAAAAGGCTTTTAAATGATGTCACTATATATTCTTTTAACAACATCCTCTAAAAGCCTTTGAAAAAATAGTCCCTTCCCCCTCAGTTGTTAACAAAGACCAGGCTAGGGACTGCTCTTTAAAAGGTTGTTAAATGGTGATACTATATTTTTTAATATCAACATCATTTAGAAACCTTTTAGAGAACAGTCCTCGTCACCCACAATAACAGCAAAAAAAAAAAAGGGACGTGGGGGAAGGGATTACTTTTTTAAAGGCCTTTGGATGGTACTATCAATAAATACAGCAATATTGTTTTAAAAGCCCCTTTCCAATGGTGATTCAGTTTTTTGATATGTACTTTTAACCTCAAGACCCTATGTTATCAGACAGATTGGTGTTTTAACATTGAGTGAAAACTCAATTTACTAATAATCCCAGTAGTGCCTTTTATTGAACAGTTTAAAAATCAATTTCACATATACAATCTCATGTTATCCTCAGAACAGCTCAGCAAGTAGACAGGATATGTATAATTAGCCCCATTTTACAGAAGAGAAAAACAGAAGCTAAGTGAGGTTGTGATTTAGCTAAGTTCTCACTACTGACATTTGGCTGAGTTGAAGCCATAACCCCAGTCCTAACAATTTGATCTAGTGCCCCATCCGGTGCCTCTGGTTACCTTTACTACTTTTTTTCTAATTGATATTCTTCATTGCTCTTTTCAACATGTACAAACACTGAGAGTTAATTCTTCATAATTAGCATGTAAGTGGAATTCTGTAATTTCAGTACTGAAGGTAGTTGGTAGGAGGCTTATTAATACGGTACTTCTGATGAAGTAAAGAAGTATAAAATATCTCAAAAGTATTAGTAGTCTTCCTATGATGTTAGAGCATTCAAATTTATCTGAGATTGTGCATTGCATCATAAATTTTGTGTGCTTATGAAATTATCACTTGAAATTCATTTTCAGGTATCTAGTTTGTTATATAACTGATAATTTAAAAACCTAATCTCCTTTTATTGATTTGCTTTTGAAAGTTATTCTGCTGACTAAGGATACTGATTCATAATTAATATCATAAGATTCTCTCCGTTATCATCAATCTTTGAAAGAAATCATAAATGCTGGTTGCTCCCACTTCCTGTAGTTCTCTGAAGAAGAGGAAAAAGTTTCCCCACTAGCTTTCAGGACTAACCTTTATTTCCCTTTATCACAAGGAATACTTTTTTTCTCCTGAAAAAGGTAAAGAATCGTAGATTATTTATTGCTTAACAGAAATGACAGTTAAAAATGGTAAATTCTGATCTTTGTTCTGCCAATGTTTTTTTCCTTTTGCTAATAAGCGTTGCCTTTAATGATAACTAAAGACGAGTACTTTCAGCTTCAAAACACTTTCATATGTAGTATCTCACTGAATCCTTATAAAACAGTCCTACAAATTAAGTAGTATTACCGTTTATTTTCTTCCCCGATGGCTCAGTGGGTAAAGAATCCGCCTGCTGTGCAGGAGACACAGGGGATGCAGGTTTGATGCCTGGGTGGGGAAGATCCCCTGGAGGAGGAGTTGGCAGCCCCCTCCAGTGTTCTTGCCTGGAGAGTTCCATGGGCAGAGGAGCCTGGCGGGCTACACAAAGAGTCGGACATGACTGAGCACATGGCACGTAGCACCTTTATTTTACAAATTCTGGCTCAAAGAAGTTAATAATTTTCTTCTCATCAATAACTTTTAAGTTCTTCTAACCTAAAATTTAGTGTTTTCTTTCTTACCACTTCCAGCAGTAACTCTACCTGACAAGAAGGGAACCATAGCCTTTCTTGCTTCTGAAGAGAAAGGTTTCACATGCCAGATACAGGGGTAGCCTGAGAACACCTGGACTGGTGCAGATACAGGCACTGAGGCCCCAGCCCTCGGTCTTGAGCCAGAAAAATTCATACTCAGTTGACTTTACTGAAAGTAAAAGTGGATCATCAGAGGCTTTGCTGCCACAGACGTGGCCTCCAGAGACTCTAAGGGTCCTGTGTCAGAACCGACGGTCTCTCTCATCAGAGGCTTTGCTGTCACAGACATGGGCTCCAGAGATTCTTAAGTTTCCTGTGTCGTAATCCACGGTCTTCTCCCCACCCCTACCTCCTCACTAGAGAATATAAAACATGGGGTTGGCAAAAAAGTTTGTTCGGGTTTTTCTATAACATCTTGCGGGAAAACATGAACAAACTTTTGGCTAACCCAAAATTTGTACACAGATCAGGAAAAAGTATGTGTGTGTGACAGAGAGAGCTAGCTACCTAGTTCTTTGCTCTCAGAGAACCCATTTCCCCAAACTTAGCCTACATCAGAAATTCCTCAGCAACTTATAGTTTGTCCGATTGGCATCTCTGCTGTAAAAAGAATCCTTTTCTTCTTTGTTAGATTCAAAGAAAGTGTGCCTGCAGAGATCTGCTACTTAAAATGAAAAGAGCAGTAATAAAAGTGCCTTTCCAGTTTGTACATCAACTAAGACATCCTTCTTTTCCTTCCTCGCGGACTTGATCTAGATGACATCCCCATCCCTCTGTCTCCTAAGTTACACTTGATTTCAGTGCAAGCAGCATGGCTAGTTTTTAGACACCGTTGACCCCATTTGTGAAATTAATGTGTGGAACAGCTACCACTCCCCTCACATACTTTGATAAAGTACTATTATAAAGCCTGGCTTTCCCCCTTAGGATCTCCCTTTGGATCTTGCTGTCCGATAGTAGATATTCTCAGCATGACCTCACTCAGAATTCTCTAGAATTCTTTGACAAAATCATTATTAACAGCAAGATGGCTTGTGTGACGCTCCCAGATGTTGCATTTGGCCATTCCCTTTCCATCCTTATGTTCCTTCCTCTTTTGAGGCCCATTCCATCATCTTATACCCTCTTCCTTCCCTTGTTATTCTTGTCTTGGGATCTATTCATCACTTGCCTCCATTCAGATCTTGGTGTCTTTCACATAATCTCTCCAGCCCCACATCTCCCAGGAAGATCTCACTGTGTATACTATCAGCCTGTGACATATGTAACCTCACAGACTCTTTGATCTGTTCCATTCCAAATTTTGACCTGTATAGAATTTCAACCAGATACTCTTTTATTTCAACTCTGAAGTTATGTCTTACTCCCATACTTGTGCCTATCATGTTAACACCTTCAGGCCCTTCACTCCTCCAATATTTAGCCTAGATTTACAACAACCCTGAAAGATAGATGGTAGTTTCCCCATTTCACAGATGTGAAAATTGAGGTCTCTAGAGTATGAATAACTTTTTTAATGTCATAGGCCTAGTAAGTTGCAGAGCCAGAGGTTCAACTCATCTATCTGGCTTCAAAGCTCAACACTTTCTAACCCCTTCCTCACTGAGCATATAAGGGAGGTACAGTCTGCGGCAGTCTATGGTACAGGTTGCAGTGGGAAGAGTCAAGAGACAGGGAGGCCAATTTGAATGGGCAAGCAGAAATAAGAGGCGAGCAAAGACTTGGGAGGTACAGCCAATCATTAATTACGATTAAAGATTTCCATACTGTTTGAAATTGTTTTCAATAAACACTTCTTTTGCAATTTTAAATTTTAAAAATGTTTTACTGTTGTGTCACTGATGACTTGAACTAAGCTGGTGGTAGACAGCAGAAAAGAAGAAAATGAATACAAGAGACATCAGACTTCTCAAGTAATTGTTGGAGGGAAATAAGGATGTCAAACACGATGCCATAGTTCAGTTCTGAGCTTGGTTCAAACGGAAGAGGGTCTACCATTTTCTTTTTTCATATGATGTCATTGATATTGTCAGAAAGCAGGTGAACTACTAAGATCATATGATCATCATATCTGTCAGATAACCACACATAATTGTTCTGTTCTTGTGTAAAATGCTCTGGTTCTGACGAAATTTATTGTAGCGCGTTATTGGAAGCTTTATGCTGAACACTTTGGAAACCAGATTATTTTGTTTTTATTAGCACCCTACAGTCCATGGGGTCGCAAAGAGCCGGACATGACTGAGCGACTTCACTTTCACTTCACTTTAAGCCAGAAGTCAGAAAGGAAATATAAAAAAAAAAATAGTAGAATAGTATAACATATCTGTATCCATAGTTCTGGAACTATTTCTCTATGAAAGTGGAATATATAATATATACAACCATATAAAACTATATACACATCATTCTGGATTTCAGATTTATTAAAAAGTAAAATATTGACAGTGAGGCTTATAGGTTTTCCTTTGGGGAGAGGAAAGAATAGGATATTATTATAAACTGATTTTACCTTCCTCTCAACAGCTGTGGAAACAGAATACATCCTGTATGGGAGTCAGCAAACATTTTGTAAAGGGCCGGAGAGTAAATATTTTCAACTCTGCAGACAACAGCCATTCAACTCTGCCTCTGTGGCAAAGCAGCCAGAGACAATATAGAAATGAATGAATGTGGCAGTGTTCCAGTAAAACTTTGTGGACATTGAATTTGAATTTCTTATCATTTTAGTGTCACATAATGTTATTTCTTTTTATTTTTTCAAAAATTTGAAAATGTAGAAACTATTCTTAGCTCACAGACTACACAAAAGCAGTGGACTAGTTTTGAGTCACAGGCCAAGTTTGCTGGAGCCTGCTTAACACCATACATGAAGTAAGGTTCTCACTAAATGTTTGTTGATAATGTACTCAGATCTTTCTGCAAATACACTTTTATTTATTACCAAAATAAGAGGTGAATATACTGATGACTAAGATAAAAGTAATTAGTGCAATCATTGATACTTTCTAGAATACCTTAATTTACATATACATGGAAGAAGTTATCTTTAGAATTATAAACCATTTATTTAAAGTCATATTTGATGGAAAAATATATATTTATTTGAGTCTTATGTATACAGTTCTAGCTAACAGTTAAGCAAATTTACCCTTTGCTTTTTTTTTTAATTTTTTTTAATTGAAGGATAATGGCTTTACACAATTTTGTTGGTTTCTGCCAGACATCAACATGAATCAGCCATAGGTATACTGCTGTTTGCTTTTTTAAATCCTGTACTAGGTGCTAGGGGGCTTCCCTGGTGGCTCATGGTAGAAAATTCACCTGTCAGTAAAGAAGACACCATTTTGATCCCTGGTTCAGGAAGATCCCTTGGAGAAGGAACTGAGAACCCACTCCAGTATTCTTACCTGGAAAATCCCATGGACAGGGGAGCCTGGCAGGCTTCAGTCCATGGGGTCACAAAAGGGTCAAACCCAATTTAGCAACTAAACAACAGCTAGGTACTAGTGTGTGAGTGTGTGTATATTCTCAGTCGTGTGGGGTCTTTGTGACTCCCTGGACTATATAGCCTGCTAAGCCCCTCTGTCCACGGAATTTTCCAGGCAAGGATATTGGAATGGGTTGCCATTTCCTTCAGGGGATCTTCCCGACCCAGGGATTGAACTCTTACATCTCTTGCATCGGCAGGCAGATTCTTTACCACTGTGCCACCTGGACCCAATACTAAATATTAAAGCGGGCTCACTTTCTACAGTTTACTGGGCAAATAAAGCAATACTCTAGCTTTCTGCATTATGGTTCTTACCAGTTAGGATTTACACTGGTTTAAAAAGTGCTAATTTAAAAGATGAAACTGCATCTCTATTTACAACTATTTTCTGGTTGGTTTTTTATAAATCATATGCTACATATATATATATATATATATATATATATATACACTGCCATAAAGTAAACCAAACAAAATTAGATACAAAGAAAGTATTTTATGTACTACAGACCTTTATATTTTTGAAGTCCAAAACCAGAGTAGATTGATAATATTAAAAATGATTAAGTGTCTGAATGTGGATTAAAGCAAACGACTAGAAGACATTGTTTTCATAAAGCTTTATGTGGAAGTGTCGTCTCTGAAATAGTAACGCAGATGTTGAACAAGGTTTATTCTTAGGCACTTACTTGATACTCCCTGTTTTATTTTCAATTCTCATTTAAATTTTATAATTCAATCATTTTGAAAGAAGTTTTACAACTTTAATCTTAATAATCTCAAAAAAAAAGCAGACATGCTATGTCATAAAATAACTATTAGTGACTAGTTTGTATCCTATAAATCTAACTTGAGTTGATAATATGGTCCATTACCAGCTAACTGCACAGAGTATTTTTCATTTTACACTCTTCAGTTACTTTTTAGTGAAGTGTTAAAAAATATGAAGCTTTTCTCCTCTCTAAAATTGCACGCTGTCTGTCTGTTATTAGGAAGATAACAGCTCTTATAAATGTTTCAGTAAGCGCTAAGTAGACAGTTATGTGCACTCTCATTCCACGCTTATTTGCTTACTGTAATAAACTGATAAAATATGTGTGGTTTGTCTCTGTGTATCTACAGGCATCATGAGTCACATAGATTTCCTTTAGAAATAATGTTGTGTCTGCAGAATTGATTGGTTATTTTCATAAACCATCTAAAGGTACACAAATGACTTTTATTATTTAAACATATGCTGTGTAAAGATTTGTGAGGATTATCTCACTGTTACTTGATGCTTTTTGTTCTGTTAACTCTAGACGGAGGCTTTATATTTTAGAGTTATTACAGTTACTGAGCTAATTACCTTCTCAGGAATCATAGTGGGGATAACCCATATCGTTTGCTTATAATAATAAGCAAAATTTTATATAATAAAATTTTATATAATCTAAATTTTTAATTCTTTGAACATTAGCAATTAAATAATTAAATCAAAACTTTAAAAATATTGTCTTTTATACTATCCTCTTTATACAAGTTTCAATATTTAATGGAAAATAATGTTTTTACCTGAACTAGATACTTTAAGAATTAATGTTCATATCATAGAAATCCTTCTAATTGTTAAATTGTTCTTTGCGTGTGCCTTTAAGAAATATGGTATTTTTCATTTGTGCATAATTATATGCACTAGGAAATTTTAAGTCAAGTCATATCCTAAAACCGACAGGTATTAATATTGATAATCTTCACTTATCAACACAGTAGGCTCCTTGAAAAACCGTAGTATTTTTAGGAACAGTGTTATAGTTGAGCACTCAGCATCTGTTAAGTATAGTTATGACCAATGCTAGTAGTATATTGTGTGTAGATCTCTGTAGACATTTAAAGTAGAAAAATTATACTTTGAGTTCTAAACATGGGTACAAGTGTGTTTCATAAATTGAACATAAAATCAAGGAATAAATGGAGAGACAGATAATACACATAGCAAATAAGCAAATTATGTGATTATGTGTATTGTGTCAGAGAAGGTATTAAGTGACTATGGAAAAAGAAGAAAGGGGAATCAGAAGGTCAGAAGAAAGAGATGCAAATGGGTTAAACCTCGTTAAGAAGGAAACATTTGAGCAAAGGTATACCGGCGCTGAGCCATGTGAGTATTTGGAGATGGTGCATTCCAGAAGGAGGGATCTAGTGCCAAGGCCCTGGGTGGAAGGCTTACTGGTGTGTGCAAGGAGTAGGAAGGATGTGGGGGTGGCTGGAGTGAAGTGAGTTATGGGTTCAAAAGTAACAGGAAATGAGGTCAAAGAAACACAATGGGGCCAGGCTATAGGGGGCCTTATCAGCCTTTATAAGAGTTTTTAGGTTTCATTTTCAATGAAATTGGGAGCCACTGAAGGGTTTTGAACAGAGAGACGACATGATGTAACTTTATTTTAACTGATTCTTGTTGGCTTCTGTGTTCAGTATGTGCTCTGTAGGATGCAAGAATAGGAGCAAGGAGACCAACTAGAAGGCTATAGGAGTAATCCAGATGTGAGATTGTGGTCACTCACCTTTCTCCCGAAGATACGCATGGGAGACATAGAAGTCAGAGAACAAAGACAGGCAAACTGGTCTTGTATTAGCCAGGGTTTTGCTATGTAGCCCCAACACAGAACTTCAGTGAGTAGTATGGGCACATCAAGAATTCCTCTTCCCTAAAGAGATAGCCTTGAACCAAAGCAGGCTTTTAGGTTGAACCATAAGAATTGCTAATTCCACTCTTTTTTTTCTCTTTATTCTTTGAGGTATAGTTGATGTACAAAATTATTTAAGTTTCAGATGAACAATATAATGAATCAGTTTTTAAAGGTTATACTCCATTTATAGTAGTTATAAAATGTTGGCTATGTTCCCTGTGTTATATGATATATCCTTAGAGCTTATTCAGTTTATACATATTAGTTTGTACCTCTTAGCCTCCTACTCCCATCTTTCCCTTCTCCCTTCCCTCTCATCATTGGTTACCACTAATCTGTTCTTTATATCTGTGAATCTACTTTTTTTGTTGTTATATTCACTAGTATGTTTTCTTCTTTAGATTCTACATACAGCATTTGTCTTTTTTTGTTTGACTTATTTCACTTAGCATAAAACCCTCCAAGTCCATCCATGTTGTTGCAGATGGCAAAATTTCTATTCTTTTTTATAGCTGAGTGGTATTCCACTGTGTGTGTGTGTGTGTGTGTACACACACCACATCTTCTCTATCCATTCATCTATTGATAGACATTTTGGTTGCTTCCAGATATTGGCTATTGTAAATATGTTGTTAAGAACATTGAAGTGCATGTAGTTTTTCACATTAGTGTTTTCTCTTTTTTTTGGATATGTATCTGGGAGTGGAATGTCATATGGCAGTTCTATTTTTTAGTTTTTTTGAGAAACTTCCATATTATTTTCCACCAATTAACATTGGTGGAACACAACAATTTTTGGTGAGGATGTGGAGAAAGGGGAACCTGTCTACACTGTTGGTATGAATGTAAATTGGTGAAAAATAACATGGAGGTTTCTCAAAAAATAGAACTGCCATATTACATTCCACTCCTGGGTACGTATCCAAAAACAGAAAACACTAATTTGAAAAACTTCATGCACTTCCATGTTCACAGCAACATATTTACAATAGCCAAGGTCTGGAAGCAACGGAAATGTCCCATCAGTAGATGAATGGATAGAGAAGATGTGGTGTGTATTCTGATAGTTGTGAAGAGATATCTCATTGTGGTTCTAATTAACATTTCTCTTAAAATTAAAGATGTTGAGTATCTTTTTATGTGCCAGCTGGACATCTGTATTTGTCTTTGAAGAAATGTTTATTCAGATCTTCTGCCTATTTTTTAATTGGGTGGTTTGTTTTTTTGATGTTGAATTGTATGAGCTGTTTATGTATTTTGGGTATTAACTCCTTGTTGGTCATATCATTTGCAAATATTTTCTCCTGTCCAGTAGATTATCTTTTCATTTTGTCTATGGTTCCTTTGCTATGCAAAAGCTCTTAAGTTTAACTTAGTCCCATTTGTTTGTTTTTGCTTTTGTTTCTCTTGCTCTAAATCAACTCTTTGATCTACAGAATTGGTAGATTCATATGGTTGAACCTAATCAGATGCCGTGCATGAGTTTTGCCATAACGTCTTTACCAGGGCTTTAGGGGAAAGAATGAGAAAGTACATTCTCCCATTAAGATTTTATTCCCCAGCCCCCCAGTTAGCATCCTGAAATCTGACTAATCCTGATTAGTAGTTGAATTGCGGGAGTTAAATGACAGAAACTGAATTTGAACTGGCTTAAACCAAAGAAAAGGGGCAGGGGGTTCCACTTCCTAGAGTATTTTACAGAAAGCCATGCATGCTTCAGAAATGGTAGGAACATGTCAGCTTTAAGAACCATCCAAACCAAAGATACCAGCAGGACTCTCTATCATCTGTGCTTTGCTTTATTTCTTGCTGAGCAATATGGCAGGAAATGTGGCCACAGACATTATTAGAGTTTTAAATCTCAGACTTTTAGCCACTTCAGAGAGATTGACTCTACTTCCCAAGTGCCAAATCCAAAAATCCTAGAAAAGGTACTCATTGGGCCAGGTGTCCATTCCTGAACCATTCCTTAATGTGGTCAGATCATGAGTTGACATGAGAACATTCCAGCTGCATCAGGAACTGAATGGCAACATTCTTAGAAGATGGTCGGATGTGTTAGGCAGTCCTGGACATAACCTCTATAGGTACTACACTGGGGAGAAAGCTCCTTTGAAAGACCAGCCTTTAGTCTTCAACCAGATAAAACCAATCCTGAAACATTGAATTCTGATTCCTCAGTGTCTGTCATAAAACTTACTTGATACTTTGTTGTCAGCCATCAGAAGACATTATAAGACATCAGAAACCCATAGAAATAATTATCCAGGTTATAAAATCAACTTTTACGAAGGAAAATGAAAAAAGTAGCTTCTACTATATAAAGTAGGCTTCTCAGTAGCAAAGTGCGCTAGCCCAGGTGGTACCATTGTGAACATTCTGTAAAGGTGCCCTTGAGTTAAGCTAGATTTTTAGCTCACATCCCCCTCTCAGGCAGTTACAGCTGCACAGCTGTACATGATAGTCCTACTCAGTGTTAATTTAGCTCTTTGGAGTAAGTGGATCTGGGAATTGTTGAGTGACCAAAAAATAAGGAAATGAATAGGTATCAAAGAACTGTGAAGGGTATGAGATGTTGCCTCACTTGCAGGTTAACAAATTAGCCTGAGACAATTTCATGGCTACTGATAGAAGGCACAGACCCCTGTGTCAAAAGCAAAGGACAGTTTATTACTCAGAGCAATAGCAGTAGCCAGGGGAATGTCGTTCTTGCCACTTCCCCAGTTTTCACAGGGTGACACGATGAATGCTAGATATGACTGCACATGCAGTGTGTTGCTTTAGAGAAGAAGATTTTTAGCATAAATGATCCCAGCCTTTTGTAAGGGTCTTTTGGTAAACCTGTCCAACCTTTGCGCCAGAGGGGAGGCACTGAGCATGTTTCCAAAGACTGTTTGCTATACGTCCTGGAAAAGATTTTCAGGAGCCAAGCTATTTGTTAATGCCTTTCCTTAGAAGCTGTGCAGAACTGTGAGGAAATATGGAGAATTATTCCTCAACAACTGGAGAAGGAAGGATGTGACATTGTGCCCTTAGGTCAGGGGTCAGCCAACTTTTTCTGTAATGGGTCCAGATAGTAAATATGTTAGGCATTGGAAGTAATTAGCTCTTCCACCGTAGAGCAGAAGATCAACCATCCACAGTATGTCAAAGAATGCAAATGGCTGTGTTCCAGTAAAACTCTATGAAACAGGCAGCAGGTCATATTTGGCTTGAGGGCCAAAGATGGTCTGTTTTGTTCAGACTTTTCAAGTATCCTTAAACTTAAATCCTCATTTTCATAGCCCCAGCCTAGGTCATTCTCTAATTAATTTACCTTTTAGTATTGTTTTAACATTTAGTAAAATAATCATTATCAATTTTGAAGTCAGAAAAGCCATCTTAGAATATAAGCACCCACAGATCATATGTGTGTTTCTGGAGTATAAGTAACTAATCTGATATACAAAACATTGAACTAAAGTCTTGTTTTCTTGTCAGAATTAATTGTATTACATGTGGAAATTGGCAAAGGATTTATGGAACCTACTGGTTTTATTGAACAAAATATCATCTATGTAGTTAAGATATTAGAGGAGATTCACTAAATGTGACTTGTATGAACTTAGAAAATAGGTTAGAAAAAAGTCATTTTCATTTAGCCCATCTTTGTAGTTTAAAAAAGCTATATTATTAACCTCTAAATGCCATTTAGGAGCTATTTAGTGTGAAAGAAAACATAGGCTTCTTTGCATTATCATAGATAAACTTGGAGGATTGTTACGGAGGACCTTTTTAGATGCTAACTTCATTAAAGAGTGCTTCTTGAATTTGGCTGGGTGTAGAAAGAATGAGTGAAGACAATTACACTGTTTTTCTTCTATTGCTGCTCACTGCTTTAGCATCATTTTAACTATCATAATAAAGGTGCAGAATTTTGAGACAAAGTAGGGGAAAAAAAAATATTTGGACCATGTGTCCCAGAACTAGATTGAGAGAATTCAATACACCAACTCAGACAAGTTGATAACTCTTAAATGACATAAGGCATGCCTTCAAAGAGGCCAAGAAAATATTGGCAGGGGGACGGGGTAGGTGGAGGAATGAGGGACACTTTGTTTTGTCGAACAACTGAATCATATTGTGGGGCTATAAGAAATAAAACAGTGTGGTACTGATTTAGCCATTCTATCAAGGTTCAAAAATGTCTCCAACTAAATAATAAGAATGTTTGCATTTACAGATCATTGAGGAAAAGCTAATCATTGAATCATGTACAGATGTTAAGTATTTGGAGGAAAATGATTAAATATAGAGTAAATATACCTAAATTAGTTCCTCATAAATTGAAAAATTGGAACCATGAGAGCTCTGGAAGAAAATGTAAGTGAACAGTTACCTGATCTTGAGGCAGGGAAGATCTTTTAATCATTGAAGCAAAGGAAGAATCACTTAAGAAGGAGGTTATAGTCTTACAGTTTACAGCGAAAGAAATTCAAGATGAAAAAAGTTAAAGGAGTCAAGATTGGAAATGAAGGTATAAGTATCTACCTATAATGAAAGATATTATAATCTGCCTATAATGAACTTATAGGCAGATATAAGTTCTGCCTTATATCTTAGTTTGAAAGCCCAAGGAAATCAAAAGACAAATTATTAAAAATAATAAGAAAATTGGCAAAATGTCCAAAATATATAATACCTAGGAAGAAGATAAAGTTTACAATCTCTAAAAATATATATATTTCTATAACTGCAATTATTTTCTTCTTTTTTAGATGTAGATTGTCAAAATATTTTAATATATGCCTGGAGAGTACAGAAGAATTTTTATAATTTCTGACTTCATATCTATCTATGCAATACCCTACTATTGTGTCTTATTGTGATTTATTTAATACTTTAGGGAAAATAGGAGTTAAATGTTATGAATTTTTGCATATTTTCTAAGAATTAGTAACTATATTCACTAATTCACTTTTTTTTTCTTTTTCCAATGTGCAATAGGTCAGTACTCCTGTCTTTGTACCAGGGAGAACTCATGTGCTGCTTCATCGAATGAGTGGGAAAGGACTAGCTGCCCATTACTTCTTTCCAAGACAGCCTTGCATTTTTGGTGATAAGATGGTCTCTGTGCAAATAACACTGAATAATACCACTGATCAGAAGATAGAAAATATCCACATAGGAGGAAAAAAACTTCCTATGGGCATGCAAATGCATGTTTTTAATCCAATAGGTAAATATTAATTCTCATTTATTGCTTTAACTATATTTGATAATTAAATGTGTTTATTTTTAAAATAAAGTAGAATACATATTATTTGATTGATCTTTAGCAAACTCGGTTTATATTGGGTTGGCCAAAACGTTCGTTTGGTTTTTTCATTACCATGGCATGGTAGAATCTGAACGAACTTTGTGGACAACCCAACATTAGTTTTTCCTTTTTAAACCAAATTTATCATGTAAGATAAATACATTTCTTTGCCCTTAGCAAATCAGGTGCCAGCAATGCTGATAACCAGTACTGATGAAAAAATGGTTCTGGAGAATCAAAATTGCTCCCCATTTTTCCTACCTGCATCACCCACCCCCACCTTTTTTCCTGGTCAGCTTCCTTCCCTGCATGATTTTACTTTGCCTTTTGGTTATAGTACCTCCTGCATCTTTTCTTCCCCATTTTCCTTCACATTCTGTATATTGAAATGTGAAGGGAGCAAAGACTGAGAGGGTGTATACCAATTCTATTTGTCTTCCTCTTTCTGAGGGCAGAAAAACCCACTGGTATTTTCACACATCATGTGTTTTAATCTGTTGCCACCATTTAAAAATCAGTATCTTTTCACATTAAAGGACAAACCCAGAAATCTCACTGTTCATGGATAAAGCACAAGAGTATGGCGGTGCCCGTGCTCTATTCCCACCTGCTGCACAACCAGCTGATGCCAAGTAGGCTGCCCCTCCTGTGTACCATGTGCCTTCCAGGCTACCTCAGTGCCCATTGCATCATACTGTCTCTCCAGCTATTACAGGAAATACACCTTCTTGGCATTAAATGTTAACAGTTGTATGGCTTACTTTGAATTTTTAAAATGGTACAGTAGTTAGAATGTTTAGCTCTATTTTGGTTTTGTGTGAGTGGAGGCAGTCCTACAGTTTAGTTGAAAGAAGCTTCAGAAAAGATCTTAATTAAAAGTGATATAAGGTTTCTGTCATTGAATCCTTGAAGTATTACAATCAGATAGGTCCACATAGTTCCTTTTTTATAATACTTTAGGTGAGCAAAGCCTTTTGACCAGGTAACTGTGCCTTCTTTACTCATTATTTCCTATCATATAGTTATTCTGCCTTTCTCCATCTTTGCCTGAGTGAGCTCTTTGACATTGTTGAATTCTCTCCTCTGTCATTTTAATGAGTCATTCAATAAAGAAGTCATCCTTTGTGTTATATTTTTCCACAAAGATATAAAAAATTCCTAATGTTGAGATGAAATTTGGTAGCAGCCAAAGTAGAGTTAAAGTAAATTGATTTCAGAACCCACTTAATATCCTTTTTAAAAGATAATTTGGTAATTAAGACACCATTTAAAGAATACAGTGTGCTGATTCTTATTTATTTTGTGGTTAACATATTGTCAAGGAATTAAGAATATCCCAATTTGTGTTCTTTTTTATTGCTTGCAATTCAGCTTTTTTAATCTAGTTAAAAAGTTACTTTAAAAAGCATCAAGCAACTGATATATGCATTGTCTGAAGGTTGAAAATGTTATCCAAAGGTTAAAACAGTAGAACAGTATTAACATTTCTTTGAGCTGGCATAATGAGTTGATGAGTTGACCTTTTGTTGGCCTATGTAGAACAGAAGAAATAAATATAATAAATTTCAGAGTATGGCCTTCACACCAAAATAAAATATGAATATATATCATTGCCTCAGTACTAGTAATAGGCTTTCTTTTCTTAGGCAGATTTCCTGACCATAAGGTTTCATTCATTTTGTTGGCATTTACTGGATACCCTCAAGATACAGAGTTCTTTCCCATGCAGTATAGATTTGTATGTAATAACCACATAGTCTCTTTCATCATTAGATAACAGTAGAGTTCGGAGTATGATATATCTTAATTAGTCCTCCAAAAACATCCTAAGGATGCAACAAAAATACTGCATTTTCATATTTTTGTGAAATAAGGGAAGTAAGATATTTGTGTTCTTTAATAAGCACATATGTGTATGTTAAGGAGTCCAGTGACTTTCTTATTTATCACCACTCTGTTCTCTTTTTCTCTGTAATATGAGAAAACTTTTTTGTCAGGATTTTGCCCTGCCTTTAGCATGAAACTGGATTCCTTGCAAGACTGTTAGGAATAAAGTGCCATTTTCCCATGAAGATCGGGTACATGTACACAAGAGATTTAAAACACACACACACCCCAAAACAGTAGCCTTAGGCTCTCTGCACTATATTCAGCGACTTTATGTTAACACTTGACAAGTTTGAGTTCAGCTAAGATTTCACTAGTTACTATACAACTATCCCGTCATAGTAGACAACATCCTATGTGATTTCATTTTTCGTTTTTAATATAGCGGTGTAATAGAACCAATGTTTTTTCAGCCATTTCTGCATAACCCTCTCATGTATATTGTGATGATTCAGAAGCAGTATTCAACTATAGACCCCTGCCTGAATGAACTTTTCCAATGTATTCTAGTAGGCTTCAAATATTATAAAAGTCTGTTATATGAATAATTTTATGCTGATCACTTTGCTCTTGAAAGTGAAAGTGAAGTCATGTCCGACTGTCTGTGACCCCATGGACTGTTGCCTGCCAGGCTCCTCAGTCCATGGAATTTTCCAGGCAAGAGTACTGGAGTGGGTTTGCCATTTCCTTCTCCAGGGGATCTTCCCAACCCAGGGATCAAACCGGGTCTCCCGCATTGCAGGCAGATGCTTTACCATCTGAGCCAGCAGGGAAGCCCCTCTGCTGTTGAAGCTTTCATATAGTAAAACATACCATTGATCATGAACTAGCCTCCAGAATTAGTATGGCACTAAGCTCGCAGTTAATTATCTTAAGACTGAGGATGTTATGAAACTGTGTCAAACAGTGCCATCATCAAGGCATCCTAAGAACTGCCACTTGGTCAAATGAGATGTGAGCGTATGTGAGACAGAAAGATCCAGTCCCGAGTGCCATCGTTTTTTGGAGATGACAGCATTTGCTACCAATGTGGTGTCAGGTGCAAACAAAACCAAACCCCAGGATATCTGTGGCACAGAAGAAGCATTAAGGTTTCAGTGAAGAAGAGCGTTGAGCAGTGTGACTGACAGCTATGAACTGATAAGGTGTAAGCTTTAGGAGAAATGCAAGAAAACTATCATTGTAGTTATTTACAGGAAAGCCTATTTGTCAAAGATTAAGTAGCAAGGATTCTGGGGTACTTACAGACCCTCCTGGTAAATGTTAGGTTTATAAATAAATGGAATTCCAACTAGAATCAGCACACCAATAACACTTTAAAAATCAGCATCAAATACCTCCTTATAATGCTTAATCTTCATTTAGGCTGTTAGATATAAAAATGCTTCTCAATATTTTAAGCTTATTGAATTATTTTGTCCTACCTGTACCATGATTTCTGTAATAGTTAGCATTAAATGGGAAATTATACCTATCACAAGCCCTAGGATAATCACAGTCTACTGGACCATTGTGTGCTTGCTAAAATATAATTACATCTAATAATGCAACTAACAATACAACCACAGTAATACTGGAGACTTTAAACAAAGTAGAAATCAAAAGTGAATGGTTTCTACTTAAATATAGAATATATACAAATATTTATACTAAATAGGTATATGTTTAAGATCCCTTATTGTTCTAATGTACAGCATTAGTCTTTGACTCTGGAGTCATAAGCAGTGTAAAATGGTGTTATTGTTTATCGTGAGTTTTATTATTATCAACCAGTACTGTATATTGAAGCAGTTATTTCCCACACTTGATTAGTTGATAGGTGAAGCTTCAGAAATTACACATCTACAACATGTCATTTTATAATTTGTTTTTTCAAGATAACATAATCTGCTACTAAACTTTCTTTGAGTAATTCTTCAAATAATACAATTAGACTTACTGTTTTGGTTCATATAATGCTAGTGATCTTCAGTAATATCTGAGGACAAGTTAATTTCTTCTTCCAGCTTTGCTTTAATTTGTTTGCTTTAAATTTTGGACTTTCCCTTGTGAAAATTTAGGACATTGCTGAAAATGTATTTTTTATATCTAGAGTAAATATTCCATAGTTTTAAGTACATAATGTCTTAAAAGCACCCAGAGTCTGGTACAGATGTTCCAAACAGGAAAACATTTATTTCCTTCTCACCTTCAGTTCCTGTCAAGACAATATTGTAAAACATGGAATTTCTCAGGATAAACTATATTTCTGAAACAAATAGATGTAATATGTTCATTGTAGTATGTGCAGAATTAAGTTGTGAAAAAGAAAGCCTTGAGGTGAAATTGCTTTATAATTTGCTTTAATACCCTTAGTTTTAAATTATTCTTACAAATTATCATTAAATTTGACTGTTTTAACCAAACCACAAACATTACATATGTTTTCAGTGTTTAGTTTGCCTCTTTTTCACTTCCTCTGTGTTTTCATGTCTAAATTATCTTATTTCCTAGACTCTCTTGAGCCTGCGGGATCCATTACTGTTTCAATGGGTATTGACTTTTGTGATTCCACTCAGACTGCCAGTTTCCAGTTGTGGTAAGTTGAGTTGTTCTTCTGTGTTCTTGTTACTATAAACAATAGCAGATCAAAATCAAGACTTTCAAAAGCTTTTTCTATGAGAGGAAATATTTACACAATTGTGTTTTTCTTTGGCAGTTTTTAGACTGCTGTGAAACAGTTGGAAAAATTATGTGTGATATATGTATTTTTAGTATTTGCCACACAGATAGCCATTACAGTCTGCTATACGTGGTTAAAGGCTTCTCTGATGGCTCAGACAGTAAAGAATCTGGCTGCAATGTAGGAGACTCAGGTTCTATCCCTGGATCAGGAAGATCCCCTGGAGAAGGAAATAGCAACCCACTCCAGTATTCTTGCTTGGAGAATTGCATGGACCGAGAAGCCTGGTGGGCTACAGCCCATGGGGTGGCGAAGAGCTGGACATGACTGAGTGACTAGCACTTTCAGTTTCACTCTTCTGATGTATGATTTTTTTTTGCTTATCTCTATGCTTCTGGAAAGAGAAGGCAATGGCACCCCACTCCAGTACTCTTGCCTTGGAAACCCCATGGACAGAGGAGCCTGGTAGGCTGCAGCCCATGGGGTTGCGAAGAGTCGGACACAACTGAGCGACTTCACTTTCACTTTTCCCTTTCATGCACTGGAGAAGGAAATGGCAACCCACTCCAGTATTCTTGCCTGGAGAATCCCAGGGATGGAGGAGTCTGGTGGGCTGCCGTCTATGGGGTCGCACAGAGTTGGACACGACTGATGTGACTTAGCAGCAGCAGCAGTGTGCTTCTGGAAAATTTAGGAGAAAATTCATGAGGAAAACTCAGGAGAAATTAAATTTCTTAATATTGTTGGCTAGCCCAGGGAAGATACCTTTTGAAGCATTTTATGATATCTTAAGCCCCTTAAGTAGAGGATTACTGATTCTGTCAGTACCAAAAACCCACACATTTTTCCCTTTTCCCTTTAATTTACAAACTGCTTTTGATGAAATTCAAAAGAGAACATTTGATCAGTTGGCAAAGTTTTCATAGGTGAATACTATTCAAAAGAGCTTTTCTAGGATTGAGATTTTTCATTGTTATTGTTTTATGTAATGTTTTATACACTTCTGATGAAATCCAGAAACTATTAGCAAACTAATACAAAGCTGTATTTGTGTGTCTTTAAGAATTGTCTTTGAACTCATTTCTTTTATATTTTTCTGATTTAAGATATCATTTGTTATTTTGATTTGAAGTCCTTTGTTCTTCCTCTGAGAAGAATTGAGACATTTTATTTATCTAAATTTTAGGTAGCTTCTAACAGAATTTGTTATGATAAAAACCTCCAGATTTAGGAAATACACACTTTTAAATAAGTTTATAGGTTAAGTATAATGAATCTTTCTTTTTCATATACCCTTTCAGTACCAGTAAGTCAGGCCTAATATTATACCATTTATTGCTGAGAACCTGCAATGATGAATATAAGCAATGTAGCATAACACATTGATTTTATGCAGATCATCACCTTTATGTTTTGGGAGGTCTGCTATATTAGTGATATATAAAAACTGATTACTTTTCCCAACATTGCCTAGTAATTGTTTATTATTTTTCTATTAGACAAACAACACAGATCAATATTACTGAGCACAAGACTGTGAGTAACATCACTCTAAATAGATTTGCCTCCAACACCAGAGGTATATTCATTTTAATGATTTCGACAATGTGAGCCCAATGACAAAGCTTATGCACTAAGTTAGGGCAAAATTAAGAACTAAAAAAATTCTTTTTTTTTCTTTAGTTTATATTAAAAACCTTTTTAAAAAAAATTTATTTATTTTAATTGGATGCTAATTACTTTACAGTATTGTAATGGTTTTTGCCATACATCTGTGCAGTGAAGGGTTTTTTAAAATATTTTTTCACTACAAAGATTTGTAGTGAAATTAGGTAAGATTTGCATCTTGTCTTTGACAATTAACTAAGTCCCTTTAGGGAAAAATATTTAGATAATGTTTGATTTTTATCTTCCATTGAAAAGTATATATGAATAATTTTTTTCTCAGTTTCTCTTAAACTAATTTTAGGAAAATGCTGAATTTCTTTTAGACAGAAAATAGCCTTAGCTATTATAAGCATCTGCATTAATATGTTTTTCTGTTGTGAAGGTATGAATTAGTTATTTATTGTAGATTTGTATTAAGTACATAACCACACTAGATCAAAAATTATTTTTGTGTGTATTCCAAAAAGAACACTTTGTCTTACATCAAATGTAATTGATCCTGAAGCAATGTAATCACAATTACTCACTTTCTTAATTGGCCTGCCCAAAATCAGAAAATGGAAACCGATCGACAGTGTTTAAATCAATAGCTTCATAGTAGTGCTAGTGGAGGTAGGGAGATAGTGGTAATGGGTAGATCAATTGGTCTTAGACGCCAATCACTGACTGTGCCTTTTGCATAGTAAATAGCACTTTTTGCTTAGTGATGTGCTGTATTAGTGTTGGTAGTTCAATAAAAAGGGGGGGAAAAGCAAGAATGGCTGATACTGAATTTTTTCTTAAAAATGTGTTATCCAAATCAATATATAAAATTGTGGGTAGTAAGAGTGTATTTGATAGGAAGCCTTCAGAAATGCTGAGAACATGGATTATGAGCCCTTCAGGTACACTTCTATTTATTTATAGAAAAGGAACAAGAGTGAAATGATCCTACTTTAGTTTCTAGATTAATTCTCTGTATTGTTATAGTTATATGATACATATATAGACAGATAAAGCTATTATATAAAACTGCAT
This sequence comes from Giraffa tippelskirchi, assembly GCF_054371585.1. Classification (NCBI taxonomy): domain Eukaryota; kingdom Metazoa; phylum Chordata; class Mammalia; order Artiodactyla; family Giraffidae; genus Giraffa; species Giraffa tippelskirchi. The sequence goes on along the minus strand of NC_137281.1, from coordinate 75,949,168 downwards.
AGTTATATGGATACTTGATAAGTATTAATGTCTCTTTTTTTGCTTTGCATTTTAAATGGTCATCAAATTAAGTCCTTGATTAAATGTGTATAATATACATAAATGTGTCTCTAAAAGTAGATGCAGTGCATAAACAGGTTTCACCCTTGTTACCAGCAGATATTAATGTATTAACTAGTATGAAAAATTATATGACTTGGCTCAAGTTAGAGGACTGAGCACTAACATCCACCCCTCTTTTTGCCCCAAATCATTAAAAAGTCAGAAAATACATTCTTTAATAGAAAATGAGCACTAAAAAGAGAAAGAGTGCTATTAGCTGACCAGAAATTGTGAAGAATTACTGGCAGTTAGAAAGCAAATGGGAGCAGATATACAATAACAGAGAAAATAAAAACCACAGAGCAGAGCACTTATGGGAGAAAACTACTATAATGGTAAGAACAAATCTGGCAGAATATCAAACACAAAGTGAACAAGTGAAAAGAAAAGTGAGGGTAAGACAGTATTAGGGAATGAAAGAACTACTTCCAAACCCCTGTTCCCCAAACTTTCCCCTAGCAGCAGGCACCATACACATTTAATCAAAGACCTAAGAATTACCCTATAAAGAAAGTGAACAACTACTTGCCCCAGAAGGACTTTTGGTAAGAATGTGGGGCCCTAAGAGAGCAGCAAGGGTTGAGTTTATAGGAAGGAAGCAGGATGGTCAAAGATGAGATGAAATGCAGTTCTACCCAAGAGAAGGATATTCTCAAGTCATCTACACCAGGATAAAGCCAATCTTGCATCTGTTGGTAGAGGGATAAGGCCGTTGCCTACCTGCCTCCCAGCTTCACAACCAGGTAACCAGTCATGTCTCACCCACTTAAGAAAACTCCAGCCAGCCCGGCAGGGTAGAGGAGATCCATAGAAATAACACTCACTAACATGTATGAAATAGTAGCTATGTGCTACACACTATTCTAAACACTTGGCATTGTGTGTGTTAATTTACTTAATTCTCAGAACATTCCTATGAAGTGAGTAGTAGTATTATCCCATTTTAGAGATGAATTAACTAAGGCATAGGAAGAAAACTTGTCTAAAATCTTATAGCTAACATGCAGCAGAACTTGCTGTGTTCGTTAATCAAACCTAGTCCTTCATTATAAATACAGACAGACAGCTTAGGATGACCAGACTTTTGAAGGAAGACATTAATTTGAAAGGGAAGGCTCAAAATGACTTACAAAGACTAACCATTCATGAAGGGAGCAGACAAGCTGAGAAAGAGACAAGATATCTTTAAAAATTATAACTAATATCTGATTCCAGAGAACACTTTATCTATAAAGTAAGAATTTATTGCTTACTTTGAGAAAGAGTAATTAGACAATTTAAAGTTATTCTTAGGGATTTAAAAACATAATTCCAAAAGGAATTCAGTAGGTGAATGATAGACTGGACACAGCTGAAGTCTGATTCAGTATTCCATCAAAGAGTCTCAGTGAGTGAAATCAAGTAGAACAGAAGACAAAAAGAGAGAGATGGAAAATATGAAAGAAAAGTTAAAAGAAGCAATTCATCTAGTAGGTCTGGAGGGAAAGAAAAGAGACAATGGAGAAAAGAAATAAAGAAATTAGAGGAGAAAATTTTCCCAAGCAAATGAAATGTATAAGTCTTCAGATTGAAAGGACCCATCAAAGGCCAAACAGGGTGAATGTGAGCAACTAGCAAAAAGTCCACATTCTGGTAGAATTTTTGATAAGGAGAAAACCACTTTAGTATCTTCCAGAGAGAAGAAGAAAAGCAGCTTACCTAAAAATGTGAATGGAATCAGATTTCTCCTCAATACTGTCATCAGTTCTGGTGACCAGAAGGCCAGGGACATAACCTTGAAAATTTTGAGGAAGCCAAATGGACATTTTTCAGACAAGCAAAGATTCCATCCGTTTACTCCCAAACGACCTTTTCTTGAAAGGATTACTCAAAGATATAGCTAGTAAAAAAAAAAAAATTTTAATCTGTGACAGAAAAATAGAATAAAAAAACAGAGAAAGAATTCTACCTGTAAAATTCATCAATATGTAAAAATAATTGTTCATACCTAATGTAAAAAATAAACTAATGATCTGGAACAAAAATCTCAGCATGAGCAAGCATGAGGAGAAATGATGGTGTTCTTGCCATGCTTCACAAGAGAATTGACTGATGGCAAAAAGAAGTTTAAATATGGTTTAAAATGTTCAAGCTAACCTCTGAATTAACAGAAATATGATGCTTATAACATCCAAATGACCAAAGGAAAGAAAAGGCGTGCTTAAAACTTGACCAGTTTAACAAAGCAGGAAAAGAAAAAAGCATGGTAAATAAAAAATAAAATAAGATGACTAAAAGGGGCCACACGTACTGGTTATCAGAATTCAAGTCCATAAGTTGATTTCCACTTATATTGGGCTTGTAAAAACACAATTAAGCATATACTATTTATAAAAACCTCACCTAAAAAAGGGTGGCACAGAAAAATTGAGAATAAAAAAATAAAATGTTTATTTGTGTGTTGATTATCAGACATACAAGTTACCTATCACCACATGAAATATAAGAAGCATTCTCTTTTAAGTCAGAAAAACAAAGTTTTACCCTCTTTCAGCACTTTCAGATTTTTATGGAAGTTCTAGCCAATACAAAAAGACAAGTAAAAATAGAGGTATAAATCTAGAAAGACGCAAGATTATCATTTCTATCCAACATGTAATTACCAACCCACAAAGTCTTAGAATCAATGAGTTTAGGACCCTGGTACGAATCATTATGTGAAAATCATTAGCATTTCTATATAATAGGAATGACCAATTTTAAAACATTATGAGTAAAATTATTCTGTTTACAAGAACAACAAAAGGAATAATTAATTAACAAGAAATACACGATACCTATGTGGGAATTTTTTAAAAACCTGAAACTTTCCTGAAGGCCTTAAAAAGATGATATAAATAAAAGTAATAAATCTGCTGTGTTCCTAAATGGAAGATAGGACTCTCCCACTTGTTAATCTTCAAATTCAATGTGATTCTGAGCTCAATTCCAGCAAACCTTTTCAAGGACCTTGACAAATTTCTAAAATTCACCTGGATAAAAGGATGTCCAAGAAAAGTCAAAACAAAAATTTAATGAAAAAAGCCTTTTTCAATAATAACTTCAAAATATTCTTTAAGGTCACAAGAATATTTTTATTCAGCGTAATTGGCTATTGGCACAGGAGTTAGTGAAACAGAACAGAATTTAGAGATTTTGTATATCATGAAGGTGACGTTTCATATTGGTGAGGTGAGATTTCATGTCAATTGTGTATGGACCATTTTCTGTAAAAAAATAAAGATGCCTTCTTTCCACAGATTACTCCAAAGTAAATTCTAGATGCATTTATTATTTAATCATAGAAACTATAAAAAGTGTTCAGAAATAATATAAACAAATAATTTTATACTCTTTGTGTGGGGGGGTCAAAATTCAAGCAAGACACAGTATCCAGAAAGGTATAGAGAAAAAGTGACAGGTTTGACCATAAAAGCTTTTAAGCTTCTCTACAAATGAAGAAAATATTGATGTTATAACGGGTGAGAGATAGTAAGAAAGTATTACAGCATTTTTAGCAGACGAAAGTTTAGTTACGAGAATATGTAAGGAACTCTCGCAAATTTCAATATAAAATAATCTAATATGAAAGTGGAGAAAGTTTGAGAATAATTCATTTACAGAAAATGAAATGCAGAGAGCCAATAACAATAATGTATACAACATTTTTAATATGGAAATTTAAAAAAATTCATTCAAATAAAAAAGGCTTGCAAAATTCTTAAATAATTTTAATGCCTGACAAGGAAGGTACAGAAAAACATGTATTCTTGTTTACTGTTTGTGGGATTTCAAATTGGTACCACTTTTTTTTAGGTCAGTTTGGCAGTATTTATCAAATATTAAATATTTATAAACTAAACTCTTCAACTTAGTGATTTCATCTTTAGGGTGTCAGACTTGGGGAAATATGGTAGCCTGTGATGAAGAAATAGATCTAAGAGTGTTAAGTAAGCTTTGTTTATAATAGAGAAAATTTGCAAATGAGAATTGTTGGGGGAATGCTTAAACAAATTATGATTACATTCCTATTAGGTATGTAGGTTTTGGATATCTATTATGCATTAAGCACTAAACTGGATTGTGATATTCCTTTAATCATCAAAACTAACTTACAAGTTTAAGTGACATTTTTCTTACTTCATAGATAAGGAAACTTGAGTCTCACAATTTTGATCCTAGGAATCTGTGAAATGAGATTATATGTAGTCTAAGTATATGCATTACAGTTCTTTGTAGAACAGGTAGAATCTTGTCTTACATTAAACTGTTACATCATCTGATCCCTTGTAATTAGGCTGTTTAGAGCTACTTCATATTAGAACCTTGTCAATCTGGGAATCTGGTAATTCTATTAAATTTACATCTGCCATTTCTCGTTTTCACCATTCCCCTATCTATGTCAAGACAGCTATGTTTAGCCCCATGTTCAGCCAAAGGAGATGAGAAGGAAAAGGTGGGGGGCAAAAGAAAAGAACTATAAGGAGAGAGAAGAGAACAATTAAAAAAAAAAAAAGACAAAATATTTAAAAGGAGGCTCACAGAAAACTCTGGAGGACATCCTAAATCAATAATATAAATGAAAGTAAATTTTCCCCAAAATAAAGAGGAAACATTCCTTCTTACTCCCTGCTAAGCCAAATCTTGCTTAGAAGCTAAGACTGGGTTATAAAGTATTTTATGTACTAGTTATATTAATTAGATTTTGCATTCATTTGTGTGTAACAGAAACCTATCTATAGTGACTTCACCACACAGGGTTTTATATATTATTCCCCTGGTCAGCAGTTAAGAGCAGCTAGAGTGTCTCCACATGTCTTCTCCGCATGTCTTCCAGTAGAAGGTCTTCCCAACTTTTTGTTCCATGAGCTAATTTCATTAGCAAGTGCCAGTCATCCTAGGGGTCACAAGATGGCTTCTGTACTTCCAGGACTCCATCTGCGTTCTAGCCCCCTTCCCCCCGATAAAGGAATGAAGTGACAGGGAGGGAGGAGCCTGTGTGTGTTGGAAAAGCAAAACTTTCCCAGGAGTCCCCAACAGCCTTCTGTTCAGGCTTCATTAGTCATAACGGGGTCACTTGATCAGTCCAGCTGTTATTAATACAAGAGGCTGAGAGAATGTTCAGGTGGGCACATTGTCTCCCTGAAGAGAATCAGGATGATTTCAGGAAAGAAGAAAAAGAAAAGTATTACTTAGTAAGTGTCTGCCACAGCCGTGTTCCAATTTTATTACATTATTTGCCCCACAAGACCCATTGTGGATGAACTTACAGCCTTAGTTTTTCATATGTAAATACATGGTAATCATTTTACCAATCAGAATAATGAATAAAATATATAATAAAATAAATATAAGAATAAAGTATATAATATACAAATAAAACATAACATAAATAATAAATATATAATAAAATAAAACATGCATTACCAAAAAGTAACAGAAGTGAGACATATCCAGTCAAGCTGAATCACATATATTCATCTCTAATCCATTGGTTGTTGCTTGTAGGGGCATTTCAGAATCACCTTTACCACCCACCCCCAGACTGAAGCCTGCTCCTTAGCACCTTGATTTTCTTTTTTTTTTTTAATAAATTTATTTATTTTAGTTGGGGGCTAATTACTTGACGATATTGTAGTAGTTTTTGCCATACATTGACATGAATCAGCCATGGGTTTACATGTGTTCCCCTTCCTGGTTTTCATACATGCCTTAGAAGGCAGGTCTACTTTCCCTTCTTTCTGTGCTCTTGCCCCCTTCTCCCTGGGCATCAGTGCCCTACAGCTGCTTAACCAAGGGATCTAGGGGTCCTTTTCAGGAGTGTTGGAAGGAAGTCATTTCATCTATAATTTAAAAGAAATCACAAGTAAAGATAGTATAGTATGTGTAATTTAACCCAGTGGCCATAACTCTTAAAATTATATACATCTTAGTGAAATATTTATACCACACACTCCCAGTATGTACTGTGTGTGTGTCTCACTATGCAAACATATTATGTATGTCCTGAAGTATTATGTACAGACAAAAGTAGAACTTCAGATGGGATGAGAAAAAAATAAATTGATAGTTTTTTTTCCTCAGTGGATTTTCTGCCTCAATGGAGTGCCTTGTCTTTCCCACTTTGGAGAGCACTGATTTATCTAGTTATTTGAAGCTGGGAGTTTATATTTAACACTAAATTAGTTCATAATGTATATACCTTTCCATTTACTACTTTATCAGCCTCTAAGTATTTCTCTTAATGTGGCTTAGCCTTCCAGGACATCAGCCTGCTCTTTGCTCCGAGTGTCCTACCCTCAACACTTCTATCTTAAGGGCTCCATCTGTGCTGTTTTTGGAAGAAATACCTTCCTCCATTCCAGGCCTGATCCATTCACCTAGTTCTTATGCTCTTAGTCCCAATCTCATTTACATCGTCTAACACCTCACTCTGTTTCTTTGTTTTGCACCAACCGTTAATTCCTTTTGAGCTGCTTTAAACATTGTCCTTTTGCCTCTGCATCCTCCAGAAGCCTCTGCTGCTCTCTGTCCCCCATCTTTCACTGCCAGTCTTTCCACTGAACTTCAGCTCATTGCATCCTGCACTCCTCCTCCAGTTTGAACTGCATTGCTAAGTCAGCTGTTACACGTGCTTCTTTTTATTCCTCCCTGCAGTATTTGACTCACACCTTTTCTCCCCAGCCACTCGTTTTCCAGTTCTCTTCTGCAAGTTGAACCACTTCTGTTTTTATTTACATGCAGGTGTCCACTTTATCCTTTTTCTTGGCATATCCTCTTTTCCTGTTTGATCTTATCTACTTACGTCTTCAGCCCTTCCCTGTACATTCTGGTTACTTCTAAACTCATGTATACTGCCCTGACCTGTTTTCTGATTCATGATTTGTATTTCCAGTTATCTGTTAAATATCTCTTCCTGGGTGATGCAGAGATACTCAAAATATAGCATGATTAAATCCAAATCATTTTGTTTAATCCTCCAAACTCCTCTTCATTGAAGAAAGTCATCATTCCAGTCATTCACGTTAAATGGTTCAAGGTCTCTTCCTCCCGTCCATCACTGCATCTGTCCCTTTTAATTCTAAAACACCCCTATCTTCTGCATTTCCTCCCAGGGAAGCAGCCTTGTATAGTCGAATAAAATATATATGTGTATATATATATATATGGCAGCAAACATTATATAGCTGACTTTGGAATAGAATAGACCTCGGTTCAAATCTCAGTGCTGCTGTGTTCAGACCTTCATACTAGTTGTGTGACCTTGGGCATATTGTTTAGCTTCTCTTGGTGAATTAGGGGTAACAGAAGGTACCTCTTAGGATCACTGTTAGGATGCACTAAAGCAACACACACAGTCAGTGCTGAAAACCCCTGCCTGGACTGTTGATTCGTCTCCTTGCTGATCTCCCTGGCTTGGGATTCTCTTGTACACCACCTTTATACAGTGCCGGCACAGTCTATAAAAGACATACGCGATTGTTTATTTTCCTATATCAGAAGGCTCTGGTAGTTTCCTTTTTTTTTTTTTTTTTTTCAGGATACTTTGAAGCACATTTGTCTGAGCTATGAGAGTAAAGTAATCATATACTTTGTCATAGAAATCAGGACACTTCAGATAGGAACAGGAGACATGGACTGAACAAGATCCCAGCACAGCTGCCATGGAGAACTGGGACTACAGCTGTGTGCTGTTCTCTGCAGAGTGTCCCCAGTCGGTCTTTTGACACACCCTCTGCCCACCATTCCCAAAATAGAGGTCTAGAATCCATAGAATGCCCCTCTCTCTCTTTTTGGAAGTAAACTTACCTCTACCTCACTCCTGCAGAATTAATCAGCCCCTCTTTCTTGGACTATGATACTTTCCACGTATATCTATCATTGTACTCTATCTTTCTGTTAGAAACATAATTGAACTCTTTCTCTGTCACTAAACTTGTGAATTTCAAGGGCCAATTTTACTTGTCTTTAAATCCCCAGACACTCAGAGAGTACATGAGATCAAGTTTATATTCAGTAAAGGTTTATTGAATTAATAAATAAATTGGGTTTATTGATTTGCCTTGAGCAATCCATGTGTGAATAATTCAGAATCATTGTTTTTTTTTAATCTAGTCCTTACCTTGTTCCATTAAAGAAAATGGCAGCTTTAAAGATTATAGTATATAATGGCATAAAATCGAAGTGGATTTTCTTGTCTTTCCTTATATTTTAATATTTACCCCTACCCTACCCTTCAAGAAAGCATTTCTCTTCACCTTATGTTTGGTGGGTTTGGGGTTTTTTTTGCTTGTATAGAAATATTTTTATTTACTCTCTGCTTTTCTCCTCTTTATATATGACATTGTTTTTATTGAAGAATAATTTCATCCATAACACAGAACTTCAGTGTTCAGCTTGATGAATTTTTATGTGTATCACCAAATCAAAGTTTTGAACATCTAGAGCCCTCCAGAAAGGCCTCCCATTCTTCCCCATAGATACCACCTTTCCTATAGAAGTGACTGCAGTTCTGTGTTCTGTAACCATGAGTTCATTTTGGTGTCATACAACATGTATATTTGTTTCTGGCTACTTTCACTCAAGGTTAGGTCTGTGGAATCATCTTTTATGTGTAACAGATTTTTTTTTTTAATTGTTATGTAATATCTCATTGACTGTATCACAATTCGTTTATCCATTCTGTCACCCATGGGCACTTGGGTTGTTTTTCATTTGGGGCTATTAGTAATAAAACTGTGATTAATATTATTGTACAGGTTTTCTTTTTATAGTACATAAACACTTATTAACATTTGGTATTATTTTATTAGCACACATCTTAACACAGAATGGTCACTCCATTTTATTCTTTATTTAAAAATTGATAGCTTTAAAAAGATATGTTAACTAAGACTAAAGCGCTCCATTTTGTACACTTTTACTGCAAAGTTGGAGACAAGATGTTCTCTACCAGATAAGCTGCACTTACTGTTCCTCTGGTAGTTGTTATCTGCTTATCTACCAGATAAGTTACATAGATACCTGGTAGATAACTTATCTACCAGATAAGTTGCATTAACTGTTCCTCTGGTAGTTGCTCCTTACCTAATTTTAAAAGTTCTCTATCAAATGGCATATTTATCATAACTGCAAATAATAGGCTTTCCAGTTGACATAACAGATGTATTTCTTTGCAAATAGTGATGAGAAATATTTCAATCCATTTTAGCTGTGATATTTAAGGCAAACATCTTTATATGCTTTAATTGTACCTGTTTAACTGCATAGTATTAAGAAGAATGTCTATTTGTTAAGCATTTAGTCAGCTTTAATGTGTTTTTTCTTTAGTACCAAGGATGATTGCTTCAGTGTTACTATTCAGCCTCCTGTTGGAGAACTGCTTTTACCTGTGGCCATGTCAGAGAAAGATTTCAAGAAGGAGCAAGGTGAGAGATCATTGCCGTTTACTAGAAATTGGCACCCCAGATAACGTGTGCTCATTCCTCTGGCTGAGCTCTAAAATAAATTACCATATGCACATAGCTATTAACAGATGTCAATGTACAGTCTTCCAAGTTTTGCTAATGCTTTGTGTTTATAATGTAGCCTTAAAGGTATATGTTTGTCTGCATCCCTGGCATACTTAAAAATTGATTCTTAATTAACTTTTCAGTCCTGGAAATTTTGGCTTGTCAACCTAATGATGTTTTCATGTGTTTTGTGTTAGTGAAAATGTCAGGAATTTGGGACTTAGCAAAGTCCCATCACAGTACGTGTTATGTGTATGTATTTCCTTTCATTATAGGACTGTTTTTTTGTGTTCTGCTAATAATATTTTTTCCTGTTAGAGTGCCCTGTCCTTTAAAATAAAGTCCTAATTGTAGCATTAAAATATTAAAATACCTCTATTTTCTTTTGACCTTATTCTGTATTAAAGAAATGCTATGCTGTAAGCCTGTATCAGAGCTGAAGCAAATTAAAATAAGCAACAAAAAAGAAAATGTTTTCAGCAGAATGAAAGTGTTAATATCTTGGACTTGACCCAGAGTTAAGCATACTTTCTATTAAAAATAATTTTCTTCTTCTATAAATAAGGGGAAACAAGTGCCTCATTCTATGTATTTAATTAAGAATACCATTTATAAAACCAGGACATATTTAAATAGTATAGTCAGCAATTTTTTAAAGTTTATATGAATCCAGGCTGTTTTTCTTTGGAAGGAGTTATCAAAGATTCCCTTCATCTTGAGGTCATTAATTCGTACCTGTCAAGCTTTCATGAAGTACTAGGCACACACAGATACCTATACCTAAGGAGAAGGGCTCGCTTCCTGGCACTGCATCATTGTAGTGCCAGACTTTTGTTTGTTTGTTTGTTTGTTTTACCATGAACCTTTGCACTTCAGTGTCCAAAAGACTTGTTGTAGAAGAATCTCACAAAGAAACTCTCAAATAAGACTGTAAATTAACGGTAATCTTTTATTCTTCTGCCTTAATTTTAAGTGATAAAGAGTGACTAAATCCATCTTTGCATTTACTTTTCTTGGAAGTTGGTTATTATTGTAGAAGAAAGTCATATCTGTGATTTTATTTTTCCATTGCCAAATTGAATTGATTCTTACATTTGCTATTCTTACCCTTTGCTGGCTAAAGCCTGCCTCTCTGCTTTACACCTGCTCAGCAAACCCAGGTGAGTGGCACACAGGAGCTGAATAAGCCTTGACACATTTATTGTGAAGGGGATATTCCTTTTTCGAAAAGTGCAGCTAAAGTTTATCTAAAGCAGTAGGTTGTTGTATACCTTTTCTCTTCCTCAGCTTTGGTGTAGAATATGTACTTGATACTTCGATCAAGTTTTTTTGCGCTCTGTTATGACTGAGGGATTTCTTCCCTGACTAGCCATACAGAACCGTAATCGCCTGAGAGAGGTGTGCTTGGAGAACAGCTGTGGTCCTCTGTGGAGTTGTTGCCAAAATTCCTTTTTCTTCTGCCATTTTACTTCTATGGTTGTTGATTATTTGTCTGAATAAATCTGGCAGCTGTTTGCTATGTTTAATAGAGCAGAAAGGCTACTCTGAATAAAGCTATTTGAAAATTTGTTTATATGAAGTATTTGTAAATCCTTGCAAGTCTGTTGGCATTTCTGTATCATTCTTTCTGTCTTCCTGAATTCATTCTTTGATATGGGACTTGATGCTGGCAAATTTACCACAGGATTAAAGAGTCTTTTCAATAGCATCATTTTAGTTCTAGATTTCAGCTGCTTTGGTAATAGAGGTCTCAATTCTCAACTTTACACATGTATTTGTTTCTTACACCACTCTAGGAAGAGCTTAGCTTATTTTGCAGAAGATACCTAGAAATGACTCATTAACTGTAAATTCTAAATCAGAATAAAAATCAGTTTCCTCAGACTCTATCATTGCAAACTTCAGGATGGTAAAATGCCGGTAAATTTAAGAAATGTCTGCGTGTGTCATTACATGCTAGCTTCAACTGGTTTTTCTACTTTAAATAAAATGAATTTATACACTTAATATCTCATTTCACAGGGCATAGATTTCAAGACTCAAGAAATGTGTTAACTGTATTAACTAGGATTTAACTGAATAAATTATAAACTAAAAACAGGAGGAATATGATTCTATTTTTATACTATAGATCTGCATATTTGAAAAATGTGTATAATATTAATTAGGAATACTTCTGTCAGGTTGTACATATTAGATTAATATTTTTTAAAAAAAATGTTTTATTTCTAGTATATAGCATGATCTGTCACTTTTTCTCAGTTGTTACATTTACAGTTCCATGACCAAACGTGCATTGTTATAAGGTTGGTGGTCAAAGTGCTAAACAAAAGATTGGTTTAGTCTATATTTTGAAGTTATCCAGAGTATGCATATTATAAGCCTTAACCAGAAGGCATGTTTGTTTCATTATTATGAATTTTGATCCTTGCAAAGTTAGTTCATGATCTAGCTGTGGGATGATTTCAGTACTATAAAATGAGATCTGTTTTACTTTTAAAAATGTAATTGCGTTTCTTGAAGCAGTTTTAATTGTACGAGACCTAAGGAAACTGCTTATCCCAATTTCCTCTTCGTATTTGCTTTCTTCTTAAGAACTAAATTTGGAAGTCTAAAACATTGGGGAAATTTTTTAGATCTTTTCTTATTTTATTTACATTTCAGCAGTCTGTTACAGCTGGTTAACCTAAGTGCTGTCCACTGCCTCACCAAAATGAGGTAAATTTTAATGAGGCAACATATTCTGCAGTTTCAGAATTTTAAAATATTCTTCTGATTACCTGACCTTCATTAGGTATGAGCAGGCTGTATAGTGTTAAAGTCTGTTTTTGTAGAAGAAACTTTTAATGATACCTTGGCATATTTTTCTTTTTTGTTAATTTAAGAATACCTGATATATTTTCATTTAGAAAAAAATCTCTGGTTTAAGAAACCTAGAATGGTTACTTAATTTTATTATGATTTATGCTTCCATCTTATGGGTTCCTAGCTAGCAAGATGCTAATTCTTTAAATGGTCAGACATTTACTATTTTCTGGCCCTTAACCACCACAAGCAATCATATTTGATGCCCCTTAATTAGAGCACCTTTTTTTCTTTCCAGGTTCTTTTTCCACCTCAGCAATCGAGACAATACATTTGCTTACCATGCTGCTCTCCTAAGTGTTCTTTTGCATGTAAATTAATCTTGATTCAGTTTACACTGTCATGCTGAGTGGTACAAATTGCCTATAACAATAAAACAGCATGAGTTAAAAATAAAGGGGGGTGGGAAGGCAGATTGAATGTGTGCCTTACTTGATAGGATGTTACTTTGCTTTATGCCAATACATTAGCTGACGATAATGAATCTTCTGTTCTGAAAAGCATGGTTTAGTTGATTTTTTTAATTTTACTTCAATGGAGCAGTACCTTGTCTCTTACAGACCAAGTTAGACAAACCATTAATGACAAGAGTGTTAAGGTTAAATATGAAGCAATGCATTCACTTCTCTGAGTGCTATCCATCTTTCCATTTACAGGAGCTTGACAAAAGTACTGGCTTTGTACAACATTTCCTTTAATTACATGCTGCGGGAAACAGGCTTTTAACATAAACATAGTTGCATTCATTTATTCAGCAGTTGCTCTTCAATAGAGCTTAATGGAGAAGGTTTAAATCCTAAATGAGTACACACATCTCTCAGCAGTGTTATGTCAGCAGCCACTGTGCTTTCCTTAAAAGCAGTGTTTGACTGCTTGTATGGTTTTTAAAGCTTTTGCCTAATATTAAAGTTAAACAGTCTTAAGACAGAACATAGTGTCCCCAAGTTTGAAAGTGGTTAGTAAAAACTGTTCTTTGTTAAAGCTAAATAAGCCTTTTTACAGTGTTGGGCTTTAGTGTCTTCATACTACTAATCATAGGGATTTTTTAAAAAATTTATGTTGCATTAGCATAAATAGCAAAAATTAAAGGTGGAGGGCCTTTTGAGAATACAAAATCAGCTTTTACCTTTTTATAAATTTTGTCAACTATTGTACACATATCAAATGTCTCAAAGGGTCATAATTTTTAGTAGATACTTTTGGGTGTCAGTGACTTAACATCACAGAATCAGATAGATGGCATTTAACATTTATAGCTTTTGTTTTTTTTAAACTAGGTACTTAATTTCAGTATTTGTTCCATGTATTTTGCAGGTTATTGAATTTGTCCTTTGAACATTTGTACATAAGATTCTGGCATTAACAGCATGCCTTGTGTTAATTCTATATGGTTTTTGTTCATGATTTTGCTTTGTTCATGATCTTTATTAAATATTATTTGAAATGTCTCTGAGAATTAAATTTTTCCAATTTACATTGTTCTCTTTGTTTTCAGATGTTTTTGCTTCAGCAATTTTGGTTATTTTTGTCAGTAACCATAGAGTTCCATTAACTAGGCAAATACTGTTACCGCTCAGTGTAACTTAGATACTTGTCCATTTTTTAGAACCACACAGCTGTTCAGTGACTTCCAGTTACTGTTGAGATAACTTTGATCCATTATATTGAGACCATTCATCATGTAATGCTGCTAGTTATTCCAGAAACACTTTGATTTGTTTTCAGGCAGCATTTGGCAAGAGAGATATTTGAATGAAAAGGAAGTGGGGGGAGCTCTTAAATAGTAAAAACTTAATAGTTTATGTAGCCCAAATTAATTGAGTATATTTTAAAGGGACTGAAATTAAAATTTTATCTTTGTGATTCTATGTTTTTATCAATCATAGTATTTAAAATCAGGTTATTAAAAGTGATGTTCAATTGCGTTTCTATACATTTTTCAACACCACGAGGATTTAAAATTTTAATCAGTTGCAGTTCATTTTAATTTTATGATAAATTATCTTGTAAATTACATTCTGAAGTGGTATTTCTTCTGCTTTAGAAAGTTTTTAGATTTTGACTATGAATTTAAAATTGTTTAATGTAGTTTTCAAAGAGAAATCAATAAAAGAGAACCTTCTTCTGCTCTTACAGGCATGCTCTCTGGAATGAACGAAACTTCCACCACAATTATTGCTGCCCCACAGAATTTTGCTTCCTCTGTGATCCTTCAGAAGGTAGTAAATGTAGCCAACATGGGTGTAGTCCCTTCTGGACAAGATAATATATACAGGTATGTTCACTGACCAGTGATGTGGAGGTAACTTATATACATGTATAAATATATAATTCTCAATTCATAGTTTTCCTTAAAAATATTAAGTCCTAAATGTGTGTGTGTGTGTGCGTGCACACGTGCGTGCACACACGCTCATTCGTGTTCCACTCCCCGTGACCTCATGGACTGTAGCCCACCAGGCTCCTCTAGCCATGGAGTTTTCCAGGCAAGAATACTGGAGCAAGTTGCCGTTTCTTCTCCAGGGGATCCTCCCAACCTGGGGATCAAAGCTGTGTCTCTTGATCTACTGTCTTGGCAGGCGAGTTTTTTTACCAGCTGAGCCATCAGGGAATAACATATCTATGCCGCTTCTTTTTTATGATAGTACATTTGCTTGATGGGTTTGGAATAAGGTCCCTCTTCCGTATTTCGTACAGTCTTTAGTACATGGATATGGGCTTTCCTGAAAGATACAGATAGTGTATCTGCATTTTATAATAGCTTGGTAATTTGTAAAGGTACTTGTGTGAGATATGGTTGAGAATTTCTTAGTTCACTACAGTCAGTGAATTCCAGGAAGAACTGTTTTATAAAGCAGTGGATTTGAACTTTTTTTACTTAAAAGAGGGGAAGTTTGGGTATAGATTTCCTTTTGACAGCAATCCCCTAAGGCTGCTTCCAGTGACAAGGAACCATTATGGGGCCAAATGCACCATCTGTTTCTTAGGCCAGGAAGTAAGTATCTTCATCGCCAGCCATTTAAACCATGAGGTCCAAGTTATTTGCCCTCAAAGGTAGCAGAAAACGTGATTAGTATGTGCCTTCTTTGTATTCTTACGAATGCTAGTGACTTGAAATGAAAGTAAAATAATTACTCCTGAAATAAACATACAGTGATTACTTAGTCCTCTGTGAGCTTAAGGGAATTCATTGCAAACTATCTTTAATTCCTCTGTCATTCTACTGCCAATGGCATACTTCCATCATTACATTTAGGAAATAATTTAAAATCAAAGAGAGTGCCTTTAAACCTTTAAAAATTTAATGTATCTTTTAAAATTAATACAGGGGCAAGAGAGGCCCCAAATAAAGATTTCTGTGGGTTATCTGGGTTTTTAAGACTCAGCTCTGCCATTATTGGGCTTTATAACTTCTCCGTATGGGCTTTAAGTTCCTCATTTGTTTGGAAATGGATGGCAGGGAAAAGAAGGTGATTGAAATGAAATTATGTTATCTATGGAAGAACGTTGGACATGACATCAGAAGAGCTGAGTTCAAGTCTTGATCTGCCATTACAGAGTTGCCTGACTGCACCCACTCATCCTGACAGATTGAAAACTGCATGTGCTAGTCACAAACGAAGTTTACCCTCTGCCTTTATTGTTTTTTGAAAGGGGGTCACTAAGTAAGTTGCTCAAGAGATCTGAGCACCTTCCATCTGAGATCTGATCTGCTTCCCTTTCTTTATGATAAGCCCTATCATTCTCACATAAGTTGGTGATAAAATAATAAAATGGATAGAAGGTCTTCTTGTTGGTACCACTATACAAATACAACTTATCTGTCAGTGTTATTCCTTAGGGGAAAAAATGAACAGAAAGACTTTTCAGTGAAAATTTTTGATTCTGTGTCTTCCTTGTTTTGTTTTCTTCTTTGAATACTTTGTTTTTCATTTTCCTGAGTGGTTTTCTGTAGCAGAAGTTGTTATGTTTTACTTATGGATCCTTTGAATTATTGAAATTACTAAAACACCAAAATATTGTATGTCATCTGTAACTTTCAGCTTATGCTTTATGAAATTTTACCTGACTCGTCTAGTATCCAGCAATGCTAAATTCTTACTCTAATATGTTCTTTCATAATAGACGAAACAACATAGGGTAACCCTTGTTTATGCTGGAACTTCTAATTTTGTTTTGCGTCGTATGTGGGTTTTTAACTTTTCTGAAAGCAATGACAGTGTTCCAGATTTTTGTTTCTTAGAAGAAAATAGCCAAAATACCTTCTCAAAGCCAACAAATATGAAAACTATTTTCCTTTTGGGAAACAGAGAGACACTTATTAGCACAGTTGTATAATTCTTAATTAAAGCATAAAATTTGCCTGTAACTTGTCTTGGTGGTTTAGAAGTGGTTTAATGCCTGTTCAGATGATTAAGTTACAGTCAGTTCTCAATTATCCATACCAGTACAGGGGAGGCACACAATAGGAACCATTTCTATTCAACTTTGGAATGCAGAAATTGCACTTACACTTTTTAAAAAATAATTTTATGTTTTTACTTTTATTTTTGGCTGTGCTGGGTCTTCGTTGCTGTGAGGGCTTTTCTGTGGTTGTAGCAAGCAGGGGCTACTCTCTAGTTGCAGAGCGCAGGCTCTATACGCACGTGGACTCAGTGGTTGTAGCACACGGGCTTCGTTGCTCTGCAGCATGTGGGATCATCCCGGATCAAGAACTGAACCCGTATCTCTGCACAGCAGGCAGATTCTTTACCACTGAGCCACCAGGGAAGCTGCACTTAGACATCATGTCCATGGTCCTCATATTCATCTACTTCTGCGATGTGTCGACAATTTTATAATGAAGCCTTATCACAGCAGCCTGGTATTTGGCTCTGTAACTTGGTGGAGGAGTCCAAGTTACTACAGAGTCAGAAGAAAATGAAATGGCTGTATCTAATTCAGAACAGGCTGTGCTATCTTGACTTGCCTCAAAAGTCTCATCCTACTTACTGAAAATGTTTTACATTTGCTTTTTTTTATAGTTAGGTATGGCTATAATAATGTTTTAAATTTTAGAAGGCTTCCAGGTAATAAATATCTAGAGTTACTCGTGGTCTTCAGTAGAGAAAATAACAAAAATTATTATCCTACAAATGTAACATTTTTGCCACTCTTTTATGCCCAGTAAGTTAAAACCAAAATAAACAATTGTTAGTAAAATCTGTACTGATGGCTTTCTTCATTTCATTTAAAATGAAATAGCAATTACTATTCATAATAACAAAGAATAAGTTTATTACTTTATTAAATTTTATTAATGTTTTTAATGGTAGTGTCCAACAGTGTATTACCCTGTGGGATGAATGAATTTATATATCTAAGCTTATATGTTAATTGTCATAATAAAATTGAAATCTCTATGAGATTTTTGAATGACTTCTCTATTCTTCTGTGGTAGTTTCTTTTTTGAGTTTATGAAAACTAGGACGAAAACCATTCTTGTATTTATTAATGGTAATTAAGTTTAAAATTACTTGAAAAAACAATATGCATGAAAAGCACTTTGACCATTAGTATTTTAGAAATTAAATTATTCTTGGCTGGCCTACCTATTATGTTTTCAGGGTCTTTTATTTCTGAGAGGGCTTTTAAATTAACATTAGAATATTCTTTCTGACCATTCAATGAATTAAGTTCCTGTTGTCTAGTTTTAGGATCATTTGTTCCTACTACTCTTTACAATTTGAATATTTTTTACATTAAATACCAAGTTTTAAAATACTTATATAAGAATTAGCTAAGAAAAAATGAATCTTCATTAATATGCAGAAGTGTGTAATAATATAAAGTAGACATTTTAATTGAATATGTAATAGAAAATGGCTCCTAATACATTAGCAGAAAATACCTTCATTAAGGAAAAGTCAATTAAAGGAGCACAAGTTTTATGGAATTCACTTCAAAAACCAGGAGCATTTTAAGTATAGTTAACCACTTTTAAAGATCAGTTGAAAAAGTATAACTACTTTTAGATTATATGACATTTAGTTTTGATTTTCTTTTTTTTTTTTTAATAAATTTATTTATTTTAGTTGGGGGCTAATTACTTTACAATATTGTAATAGTTTTTGCCATACATTGACATGAATCAGGCATGAGTTTACATGTGTTCCCCTTCCTGGACCCCTCACCCACCTCCCTCCCCATCCCATCCCTCTGGGTCATCCCATTGCCCCGGCCCTAAGCCTTTGTCTCATGCATCGAACATGGAATGGTGTTCTGTTTCACATATGATAATATACATGTTTCAATGCTATTCTCCCAGAACGTCCCACCCTCACCTTCTCCCTCAGAGTCCATAAAATTGTTCTATGCATCTGTGTCTCTTATTCTATCTCGCATATAGGGTTATCGTTACCATCTTTCAAATTCCATATATATGCATTAGTATACTGTATTGTTGTTTTTCTTTCTGGCTTACTTCACTCTGTATAATGGGCTCCAGTTGCATTTTGATTTTCTAAATGAGCCATAGAATCAGAAACCCAACCAGTATACTATTAAAACATTTAATTTTTATCTTCGTTTCCATGGTAGGTACTTACATATCAAAAAAAGCTGCTCTTTGAAAATAAAACCATCTTATTGAGATCTACAGATTTATGGTCATTGTGCCAATCTTGGTATTTTCTAAATTACAGTTACCACATGATAAGGGGTAATGCAGACATCAGAATCAAAGGAATCAAAGCATTTACTAAATATACAGCCAAATGTCTTCATGTCCTGTTTAGATACTCATAATACATTGTCATATGAGACACTGAAAGTCTTAAAGCATGTTATTTAAAACAATACTAATAAAGAATATGGGATTCCCAGGTGGTAAAGAATCCGCCTGCAATGCAAGAGACACATCTTCAATCCGTGGGTCAGGAAGATATCATCTAGAAGGAAATGGCAACCCATTCCAGTATTCTTGCCTGGGAAATCCTATGGGCAGAAGAGCTTAGCAGGCTACAGTCCATGGGGCCACAGAAGAGTCAGACATGACTGAGCGAAATAACAACAAATAAAGTAATATGTACAAAAAGCAGAATGAACAACAGTAAGTCACTATACAAATAGACTGAAAAGTTAAAAGATTATTTTATGTGTTTTAGGGGAGATTAGAGATTAGAGACACTAGCCTTGGAAATTTTTCTAGGGCCAGAAGAAATGTCTTGTTCTCCTCTAAGAAAGAAATTAAATTCAGGGGTTTTGAAGGAGATTCTTATTCAACAGTGTAAAAACTGCATTTTTTTAAAAAAAAAAAGTACATTTGCCTTAATCACATTGTTTGTCCTCTGATAAATTGAGGTATAATGATCAAAATGCAGAAAGCCGAAAAATCTGTACCTTCAAAATCCTTAAGGTTTTTCTGTATAAAAGAACCAGGAGTTTTTGTAAAACTCAAATTCCTGGGACCCACACCCAAAAACTCAGATTCAGGGCCACTGGGACAGGGCCCAGGAATCTACACTTTAGCCAGTACTCCAAGTAGTTGCAGACAGATGTTCCAGAAGTTCATGGTTAATGACAGCCACATGGTGTATTTTTAAAAATACTTTTCCTTGTATGTTTCTTTTTCACAGGCTAGTCGTTAAGGAATACCGGTAGACAAGATGTTTGATTTAAGCTTTTATTCCTTCTGTCTTCTATGCTCCAGCAAGAAAGGAATTCGCTGTTTAGTCACTCAGTCGTATCTGATTCTTTGCGGCCCCATGGACTAGCCCACCAGGCTTCTCTGTCCACGGGGGTTCCCCAGGCAAGAACACTGGGCTGGCTTGCCATTTAGTAGCGCATTACAGTGGTGGCTGTGAAACAGTCTTAGACCATAAGTAAAAGTTTGTCTTTCAGCAGTCTCAGCATTTTATATTTTAACCCAGTTTGACGTTTTAACCCAATTTCAGGAATTCTGACATTCATTCAATACAATAATATTTTTAAAAAACAATTATCGTACAACCTACTCATTTTGTTATATCGTACAACCTACTCATTTTACCCTTTCATGGACAACAAATTGACCTTATAAGGGGAAAATGTGATATTTGAGTGAAAGCAGAAAGCCATGTCTTTGTCATGATTCTATTTTAGTTCTTAGCTTATTCAGTAAAACCTTAGAAGAGCTTTCATTATTAACTTGTATTCAGGACTTAACATTCCTTTTTACCCCCTATGTTTCTTAATCTATGGTTTGGATTTTGTTTACTGTGTCACTTTTTTAATTTGCAAATTTTGAACATGTACAACTTGTGAATAATTACAATCCTAATAGAATAAGTATTGTTTTACTGTTATTACTTAGGTCCTCAACTATTAAAAAAATATGATGCTGTGAATGGAACTGTGAATCCATGGCAACCTGGCAGCCAACTTTTTAAATTTATCAACACACTTAAAGACCGTTTATTGTTTTAGGATTAAAATAATTTTTTTTTACTTAAAGTAGTTGTAAAGAACAACTTGTTTCATTTCTAGTCCTTAAACTGTGTATACATGTTTAGTGGTTAAGTATTGGCATATACCAGTGTTTGTATCCTAAAATATCCATATTGTGTAACTCCTTAATTCAGTAATTTTTGAAGACCATTGTGACAGATTTTGTTAGTGCTGGGGTTACAAACACAAACAGTATAGGTAGTTTTTGGTGAAGTCTTCCCTGTTTTCCTGGTCTTGGTTCTTAGGTTGGTCAATCTTTGGGTTATTGTTTTTGTTTGCTAGTTGTTTTCTTTCTTTTCCCCTGATAACTATGGAATATTTAAATACTGGGTAATTTTGAAGGACCGTAATGGAAAAGAATGACATTTGATGTCTTGATGCCCGAATTTTATAAGCCTGCTACTATAGTCACCAAACTTCATCTGTCTTAAAACAAAAGTTTGTACATACAGTTGTTAATAATATAAAGGTGCCCGGCTTCAATCTTACTCTATAACCGGAAAGAGGGATTCCCTGTGGTCCAGTAGTAGGACTTGGTGCTTTCACTGCTGAGGGCCCAGTTTAATCCCTGGTCGGGGATGTAAAATCCCACAAGCTGAGCGGCATGGCCCCCCAAAAAGAGCAAGAACAAATTGGAATCTCAAACATTACTAAGATTTGTGAAACCTATTTTGTGGTCAGAGTTTTTCTCAGTTTGGTGGTTATCCACTCGGGGGCAGCACTGCTTTTTATCTGACTGCTGTGATCTTGGAGGGCTCTGAGCAGCATTTCACTGAAAAACAAATGTGGACCTCAGTTAATTTTTACACGAAAGGCGTATTTGGGTATTTCAGAAATAACCAAACTGCAGTTAATTTTTGTTTTAGGATATTCTATATTTAAATTTTATTTAATTCTACCGTTTGTGAGATAATTTTCTACAATGCAACAGTTTTACAAATAGGAATATATAAATGTTTTCATGTAAAAATGAAAGAAAGGTATTCTTGATGGTTTTCCTTCTGGCTGACAATTTTGTAAGTAATCAGAGAGAATGGGGTAAGAATTTACTTGTTTTACTCTGGTTTTCTGTTAAGTCCCATCCCACCCCACCCCCAACAAACAGACAAATCAAAAATGTTCTAGAATAACAGAGATGTTTTGTATCTTTCTTGAGAAAGTGCGCTTAGATTTTTTTAGCTTTCCTGTATAAAGAAAGAGAACGCATCATTGACGAGATAGTGTGGGGAATCATATTTTATACAAGTTCTAAAGATTAGAATGGAAAATAGAGTCCTAAATTATGATGGCAGCTAATTCTTTTGTTTTAGCTATTCTCATCAGAATGTTAAAGGAAACATTACAATATTGCCGGCCTTTTTTAAAAATAATAGGAAAAAATACGTTGCTTCAGATAAATTCTCTAAACTTGAATCACATGTAAATTTTTTCTCAATACTGATTCAAAGTGTAGTGGGCTTAACTTTTACATTTTTATAGTCAACAAAATAGGATTTTTTACAACATACAAATTCTCTGCCTTTTGAAAATGTTATGCTATATTAATTCAAAATTATAGGGATTTATCATTTAAATCCTTTAGAAAATAATACTACAAATCAACATGCTTTGGTGTTTGATATTAGGAAGCTTATTCAAACCAGTATTTCTTACATATAATTATTGTGCGACTTCATTACACATTTGTCAACTTTGGACTAATTATTTTTATACAGCTAGGGCAGGGCACTGCATCTTGTGATCGTCTTTCTTACTAATAGGATTCTGTCTGCTTCAGCAGGCAGTAATTGAAGGCTTCATGTACAGAGTAGGAAAAAAAAAGTTTTAGCCTGAGTGGGCCATTGTCACAGCTTCTGGTAACCAGTAGAACAGAAAACACAAGAAAATTGAACTCAGAATAGAAAAATCAGAAACCAGGAAGACTATCCAAGAGAAGAAAAAGCATGTCTTAGAGCTGTTGCATTAAGTGTAGCAAATATGATTCTGCATAAAAAAATTTTATGCTTGTGAATACCCTGTGGATGGATGCAGACTCTCAGATAACTATTTTTAAATTCATGTTGTTCTGTTAACATTTAAGTTATTAAAAACAACTGAGATGCAGGGTTCTTTTTCATTCCAACAAAGAGCATTTAAGGTCCATAGCCATTTTCTCACAAATCTCACAAATCTAAAAAAAAAGTACGGTTTAAGTGCATGAAGGAATATGTTCATGCATTGTAGATAATATATTTGTTCAAATGTGTTGTTATTTGACCTGTTCTCATAATAGTTGTAAATTTTCTCAACAGTTACAAATTAGCTTCTTTAGAAGAGTAGTAGATACTTTCATTTAGGTTTGGCAACCAGCTTATTTTGTCTTTTTCTTTAAATCTTAGGAATTTTTTTTAATTTATTCATTTTAATTGGAGGCTAATTATTTTACAGTATTGTAGTGGGTTTTGCCATACCTTAGGAATTACTATAGACTTCAAAAATTAAATGTCAGTTGCTAGAGATAATAATCAAAAAGACATTTAATAAGATGAAATACAAATATATCCATACAGTTTTACCTTCTTGGTGGTTACAGACAACGAGTGCTTGGTGGTTAGAAAGAAAATGAAAAATTATGAAAAATACCTAGATGGTATTCTTTTAATAACATGGAGCCCATCATACATAGGCAATACATCTTTAACTGTCATCCACTTATTTGTTCTCATTTGTGGTGTTACTGGTGTTCGAGGTTGGTTGGTCTCCAGTTGTCCCTCTTTACATTACAGCTCCATTCAAGGTTTTGTATTTTTCATTGCTGGTGTCTCTTTTGAAGGAGTCAGGGGGTAGGAGAATATGTATTTCTTTTTTTAACCTTTAAAGACAGAAATTTAACATATGACAGAGCATCAAATCAAGATGCTTTGAATTATAGAACACTACAAATCAGATGCACAGTTTTTGAAGAGAAAAATCTTTCTTCTTAAAGTTCTTAGAACAATAATAGATTATATGCATAAAAGGTAAATCAGAAAAACCTTAATTTATCTGTTGACAGATACAAAACAAATACTAAGAGGGCATTTTGCATTTATTAGAACTGTGTCATCTCAAATCAGAAAGCTTGGGTTCAAATCCCTGCTCAGCCATTCACTAGCCAGGTGTTGGAGCAAGTTTCTCCACTTGTGTGAGCCTCGGTTTCCTCATCTGTGAATTGATCTGACTCATAGAATCAAGTGAAATAATGCAAGTGAGGTACTTAGCACCCACTGCACACAGCACTTAATACATGCTGCTGTCATCATTACCATGATCTGAAACTTCACAGCTCTTCTGAAAAACATTTTATCACAGTGTGATCTTACTTTGAGGCAAGTTCAAAGGTTCTAATGTCAGTCATTAAATTTAGTATACAAGTATTTGACGCAAGCTGTCTTCAGTGTTTCTTACACCCCCAAGCTAGCTATTTCTTATTTACTAA
The DNA here is from genome assembly GCF_054371585.1 of Giraffa tippelskirchi. Taxonomy (NCBI): domain Eukaryota; kingdom Metazoa; phylum Chordata; class Mammalia; order Artiodactyla; family Giraffidae; genus Giraffa; species Giraffa tippelskirchi. Next base: position 75,924,748 of record NC_137281.1, on the reverse strand, counting down.
TTAGTACTGTTTCCATAACTATCTTTTAAATGTACATTAAAGCATAGCCTGTTTGGGAGTTAAGTGATTAATAAATTGGGGGGGGGGGGCGGGTGGCTTCTGCTTTTCGTGGACCAAAACAAACCAATTGTAATCATGCTGTGTTTCAATTAAATACATCCTTTTTGAACTGTGAAATGAGAATGTCAGAACATCTGATCTTCTGGTCCTCTGCTTTAAAACATTGTTTCCACCATTTGTGCCCATTAGAACACAGAGAACTAGTTAAAAGACAGTAGCTTTCACACCAGCTGACAGATTTTATTACTAGGATGATTTGCTTAATGTGTTTCCACTGCAGTGTAAGCAAATACCTCTTTTCTTCTACATTCGTATTCTTTACAATATTGATAATTTTGTGGTAATAAATATTTTTAAAACATGTACAAGACTCTGGTTCATGGGGTCACAGAGAGTTGGGCAGGACTTAGTGACTGAACAACAACAGGATACTAGTTTTAATCTCTGTAAACATACTGACATCAAAATTGACATTTGTCTCTGCTGAGTTTGTATTTTTGTAACATCAAACCTAAGTTTTAATAGAAAAGAGATAAAAGGTGCTTTGGGGCTGTGCAGCCCTGACAGTCAAACAGCAGCACTTTTGCCTTCCTGTTCGGAATGCATGACACAGTCTTCCTCTTCATGGTCCTGAGGCACAAATGTTAAGTAAATAAAGAGACTATCAAGACTGCCGTTGACATAATGATAACCTGTCAAAAATAGGGACCTCTGCCAAAATATTTGTTGAATGACAATTTGGTGATGACCACATCTGTGGGGAAAGTTGCATAAAGGGGTGAGACAATAGAGCCACCTAGGATCTGTCATCTGGTGACATGGTTTAACAGGAATACAGAAATAGGGTTCTCCTGTGAAGCAGAGCTGGGGGAACCTCGAAAATTGGGACAAAAGGAATGCAGAAACCTGCAAAAGGTGATAGAAAAGAGAGGTCATTTGAGGCCGGGTGATCTTGTGTTCTCGCAAAGGTGCAGATGACCTAGAGCCTATTATACAAAGAGAAGTGAGTCAGAAAGAGAAATATAAATATCATATACTAACACTTATATGTGGAATCTAGAAAGACGGTACTGATGAATTTATTTGCAGGGCAGCAGTGGAGAAACAGAGAGAACAGACCTGTGGACATGGGGGCAGGGAAGGAGGGAGCGGGTGAGATGTATGGAGAGAGTGGCATGGAAATTTAGTTACCGTATGTAAAATAGACAGCCAATGGGAATTTGCTGTATGACTAGGGGAACTCAAACAGAGGCTCTGTGATAATCTAGAAGGGTGGGATGGGGAGAGAGGTTCAGGAGGAAGGGGACATGGGTGTACCTATGGATGATTCTTGTTGATGTTTGGCAGATAACCACAGAATTCTGTAAAGCAATTATCCTTCAATTAAAAAAATAAAATGGCACCCCCAAAAAAAAAGTACAGCTGAGGTACCCACTTCCTAATCCCTTGTGTGGGCATCTAAAGAGCAGATGGGTGTGTATGTTCAAAGCTTTTATGAAACCTCTATGATTTCTGTTCCTAAACTGCTTACTTACAGTTGCTTCTCTCAGTGGAAAAACTGCTCTATCAGATTCCTTCCAAGTCTTCAGCATGTTTGGAGAGAGTACACAAATATACATATAGGAAGGTTTCTAATATACTTTATCTACCACCCATTAGCTAATTTTTTAGCTAACATTTTAAAACACGGCTTAAAATTGTTGAAAAGATTTTCAACTTAGTAAAATTAGCATATTGTTTTGCTTTTGATGGATTTTTCTAATTATTGTTGGAAAACTGATCTTCATGATTCTATTTAGGCCAAAAATGGCTTATTAGGTACTCCCCCACCCCCGCCGCCAAAAAAAAGATAAAGAAAAAAAAAGAATCTAATATATTATGAGCTGTTGGTATCATTTAAAAAAAAAAAACTCAAAAAAGAAATTACTTTCCATTTAAAGAGAATCTGCTTCCTGCTTAAGTGGCTAATATTTTAATTAAGTCGGGAGTGAAGTTTTTCTGAGTGTCTCCTGATAAACTCCCTCTTTTATGTTGATGGTAATTAAACAGATCCCTGAGGAGGCTGTGGGCTCTGTGCGAGGCCCGTGCTAATTGTCAGACAGGAGACACTGACCAGTTGGTTTGCTCTTGAATAGCCCGCAGCGTGCTGTCAGCGCAGCGGTCTGATTTTATGTATTGTGAGCTGTTGTCAGGGCTAACTGGGTGCCATTGTGGCTGGAGATGTTGCGCAAATTGAGGCAGATGGCTCAGATTCAGACACGTGTCCTACCGAAAGGGGAAAAGGGATTGGCCCTGCAAAGTGGGGTCACAGCAGGTCACAGACCTGCTCCACACTTGTTAGTGTTTTCAAAAGCTCATGTGCAGCAACTTTGTTTTTCTCCAGTCATCCCTGCAGTCAAACCCCCTCACCCCCTCAAAAACTGTGGAACACGCTCCATGTAGAAAATGGGGGCCTAGGAGGGGACCGTCCTCTTCCCATCTCTGGGGCTCAACGGTGCAGGCAGAATGAATGAGCAGGATTGACAGAGGTTCATTGCATCTCCAACGGGTTTGCAGTCAATTGTAGTGCTTAAAAGGCTAGTTTTGCTTTTAATTCCATGTAATTAGTAGGTTCTTCATGTCTTGGAATTTAGTAATGTGAGCCTTAGACCTCAAGTTTCCTCTTTCCTATTCTAAAGCAGAAAGAAGATCTAATGTTCAGAACATTAAAAAAAAAAAAATACAAACAGAGGGAGTGTGGTGTTAACACTTGGCTGTCACGTGATTTTCTTCCATGTCCTCAATATTAGAGACTGAAGTTGAATATTTCAACATGTATGAATTCATTGAAACTTAGTAAGAGTTCGATAATGCACATAAAATTATCTAATTTCTTGCATAATCATTTTCAGATATGAGAAATTAAAATTTCAAGCTCTTTGAGAAAGATAACCTTTTCTTAACATGTTTTAAAGATGAAAATAGAGCGGTTTATTTTAAATGGCCCTATGGCTGGTGAAATGTTATATATCAAATGAATAAATGATTCTCCAATATGTAGTAATCAAGAGTTATTCACATGCATCTATTGTTCAAACTAATAAGTAAAATAAACTCCTTTTTCTGTTCTGTTCCCAAGATACTGAAATTACCTGCTTGTGGTAAGCATGGTGCTGGGCAGTTTATTGATTTTTCAGGAGAATGCTTGTCTTTGGATTTTGGGCAGTAGGGAACCTGTAATAAATTATTGAGAAAAAAAAGTTATTTTAAACCTATTTGAATATATGCTGTCTTCTTTTTTCCCCCTCATGATAAAAGGTCTCTGGTGTTTTGTTTTTTTCTTCCAGGTTTGCAGCTAAAACTGTGCACAGTGGGTCATTGATGCTAGTCACAGTGGAACTGAAGGAAGGCTCTACAGCACAGCTTATCATAAACACTGAGAAAACTGTGATTGGTTCTGTTCTGCTGCGAGAGCTGAAGCCTGTCCTGTCCCAGGGGTAACCTGCTTACATCTGGACTTCAGAATCTGGCACACAACAAAAGTGCCTGGCATCCACTACTGCTGCCTTTCATTTATAATAATAGCCCTTCCATCTGGCAGTGGGGGAAGAATACACTCTTGACATTCTTGTCTCCTGCTTTAGAATGCTAGTGTGTATCTATCGTGAATGCAATACTTTCCCCCTTTTCGCTTTGCTAACCAAAGAACATATATTTTACTGTCAGTTATCTCAGCTCCTAAATCCATGTGGCATTTTCTCTGTCCTGCTACTTCTTCTGGCCCTCTCGGCTCCCTTCCTTTTTCAACAATGATGGACATGAACTGGATACTTAAAGTTCACTGGAAATCATCTTCCTTTCTGCAGTAAGCAAAAATTACCCTAGAAATAGTATACATGGCCTCTCAGCTTGGTCTATGAAAAATGGGGTAGTGTACTTCTTAGAATTAAATTCAGAAACAACAATTTATCTGCAAAATTTTGTTCTATGAATTTCCTGGTATTGTAATTGGTTATTGACAACTGTCATCATGAAATTATCTCTGAATAATAAGATAAATAAACTAGCACCTGAATAACATTTGTCTTTGCATTCTTAATGAGAAATCATTTATAATCCTGAAGTTCATATGCTGAGGTTTCTTTAAAATAAGTGTTTTGAGTGTTATATTATGTAGAGAAACAATGGGATGTAGCTGGTGAAAGAAAAACCACTTTCAAACCAGGTAGGTTTTCTACTTATGTTAGTTTGTTAACTCCAAGAAAAAAGCTGATATATTTAATAACAAAAACGAAAGTCTTCATGTCTTCTTATAGACAATTTTGATCTTAGTAAAGATCTGATTACAGGCCTATTACAACTACTGAAGAAATTCTTTGAATTTCATTGTTCCTTTACAAATTTTGATGCCCAGCTGTGATGGACTGACATGCCTTTGGAAGCTAACTAGTATAAACTAAATGATAGAAATCTTAAAAACTAGTTATCAACATTTTAGCACTTTTCCCTGAAGTGTTTTTTGGGGTTTTTTGTTTGTTTTGTTTTACTAACTTAGGCAAATTACTGTTTTAATAATAATTTTGTAAAAGATTGTTCTATAATCAGAAAACTTTCCTAATGCTTTTAAAGCCAGTTTAAATTGTATTTACCAAACTTTGTGATACAAGGTAATAAGACTTTAAGACAGGTCGTTTTATATGGAGCCACATACTGATTTTTTGAAAGTAAAAAGAGAAGGTACATTGTTTGAAACATTAGAGGACAGGTATAAAGAGTAAAGAAAAACAGAAACATTCTTGGGACATTCAGGCTGTGAAAAAATTATTTAGATTTTTAAGATTGTGAGCTGGAGAGAACAAAACAAGCTTGTTACATTTTCCTGCTCCTGAAATGCAGCAGTTAATCTGAGTGAAGTATTGCTGCAGCAGGCACATGTCCTTCCTCACTCTGGAGACATGTATACTGTGATGGGACTCACACCAAGAGGCACTTCTGTAATTGCAGCCCCTTGGCATTTTCCATTATTCAACCTATTTCCTAGGGCTTTACACCTTTGGATTTTTAAGTCAATAACTTTTTAAAACATTATAAAGAATTTGACAGGCCAAGTATTTGTTTTCTGAAAAAAATATACTTACTGTCATCAAATCAGAGGGGGAAATGCATGTCATGATGTAGAGAGATTTTTTTTTTTTAATTTTTTTTTTTTTGAGAGATTTTTATTTTCCTTAAGTTAGGGCACTCATCTTTGAAAAGAGGTCATGCATTTGTCTGTTTTTTAAAATGAAATTTCAATAAATTTTACCTTTGAAGAAGATCACATTTTTTACTTAATTTTTAGATTTAATATGTACATTAAATTAATAATGTGTGTGGTATGCTAGCAGTTGAAACTGCTTGGACATCAAGTAGCTTCTTAACATTTTTCCACATAACTGAAATGAGAAAAATGACCACAGCCCCATATTAAAGGTTTGGGGCGGGGGGGGGGGGGGTGTTGTTTTTTTACCTTTCTTTAGCACAGTGATTCAGAGTTCCTTTCCTCATATTTCTTTTAACTTTATCATAATCCATGATTATCTTTTAAATTGTTCCATTGAGTCAAGTTAGTCAATGTTGGATTCTTAATTCCAGCTATATTTTTTCATTTTAATGCCCACTTAATGGGACATTTTATGTACACCAATCTTGAAGAATGGCTCACATAGTGTATTCCAGACTGAGCCACATTTTTGGTATCACAATACATTTGCTTTATTTATTATAAGAAAAGGAAAATGTTTTATTCTGAAGAGAGTGTAACAATGAACTTTTACCCAGTTAAAATATTAGCTACTTGCCCTTCCCAATAACTGTTAGCAAACTTTTGAAGAACTTTATAAGCTTATGAAAAGTTTGCCCTCATAAACCTTTGTTTCTGTGGTTAAAAACTTGAATGTTAATATTAGAGAAGACAAGAACCCACCCAGAATGACAAATAACATAAAGGGAGGTTTAAAAAGAAAAAAAGTAGACCCAGCTAAAGGAACACCTGAGATCGTTGACCTTTTCTGTTCCCTCTCTGTAATCTCTCTGACATTATTGACAACTTTGTTTAAAGGGGGAAAAACTCCTCTTTCACATAATCGGAGGGGAGGAAAAAAGTCCTGTGTTATAACACAAAATTAACAGAGCCTTACTATTTCCCTTCTATTCAGAGACCCTGTCCACTGTGGAGCATGATGAACTGCGATAACCCTTGATGAGGGGTGGGAACATAGAAGATGAGCTCTGTTTTCCCCAAGAAATCTACAGTCCAGTTGGCAATAAATAAAGATGGCAGTGTGGCCTCGGCCAAGTTAGTGAGCCCTGGTTTCCGTGCTAAAACAGCCTCACTTCCTCCCACACCCACTCCTAGGTGTCAGGTCAGTCCCAGGGGCCTGCGGAGCCCCTGTTCTCACCACCTCCCCCTTCTCTCCCAGGTGAGAGGAAGCCAGTCTCTGAATACACACTTGTTCCTCCATCCACTGAAGGTCCATTTATTCAGAGAGAATTACTTTCTGACCATGTCCTTGATTATTTTTTTTAAATCCTTGTCCATCCCCTCCCCACACCTTCCAACTTGGCCAGTTACCTCAGGGAAAGTTTTCAGGATCACTTTTGGCCTCTTCTCAAGATTTTAGAGAAAAAAATCAAGTTTATGATGGTGTTATTGTCTTAGATGAATGGAAATTGTGTTTAATAGAAAAATACGCCCTTAGATGGGCCAGAAGTTTCTTTTCTGAATCTTCACAGACTCTATCTCCTTTCCTTATGTGACTTCCCAGCAAACAGCACTGGAGACAATTACTCGAGACATTACTCTCTTCCTATTTTGGTAATATTCCTCTTCTTTCCCACAACTTTTCAACTGTTACAGTAAGCAGGATTTTAAGATCTGACCTGCCTGGTAAGTTAACCACCGTATGTAATTGTTTGGGGTTTTTTTTGTTAACTGGTTTTTTGGGTTTTTGGGGGGGGTTTTTTGTGTTAACTGTGTAAAATGTGTAAAATCAAAAACGTGTTCGATTCCACGTGATCACCTGACCCACACACTCGGGACACGGCTATTCGGAAGCTGAGATTTCTTCTAGGAAAGATTGAGAAGCAGTTGGCACATTGATTGTCAAATCGCACCAGTAAGAGTTACTGGGTTTAGGGGAAGAAGTGACCGCTGTGCTGGAGGGGTCTGAAAAGGTTTGACTAAGTCTGTGAGGCTAGCTCTTAAAAGCGGGGTGGCATTTAGAAAAGTGTTTCCAGGAGTGAGATAAGGGAGCATCTATTGTTCTCAGCAGAGGCTATATCTTAGAATGCTTTTTAGACATTCTCTGTACAGAAAGCTGCATCGCTCCCACGCTGAAAAGTGCTGTGTCCCCTTCCTCTCCCTGCCCTCCTCTCTGCTCTTGCCCCTCTCACACAGTCTCTCCAGAAGCCGTCCCCCAGGCTGCACCTCAGTGCTGCTTAGAGAAGAAACGATGGGCTGAGCTGTTACCGACGGGGCTACACTGAGCTTGTGCACTGAAGCACAGAGAAGCAGAAAGAAAGGCGGGAACAGTTGAAGGGTTAAAAGGTAGGATTTCTGGACAGAGATCAGGAGAAACAGGTTTGGTTGGTTTTTGTCTCCTGCTTCTAGGCCAGTTTCAGATGTTTCTTTGGGAATTATTTCCAGAGTGAGTCTTTGAGACTTAAAGTAGCTAGAGAGTATTAAGTTCCACCGGTGTCTCTTTCCTGGTGATTGATTGTGAGCTGAAGTGAAGCTAAGATTTCTAATCACCCCAGTTTGATGTACATAGTCACTTGTACATATAACTCCTAGCTGGTTCATTACGCATGCTGAAGACCCCAAGACCCTCAAAACTCAAATGAAGACCTACTACAATGGACCCAAACCTGTCTTTAATGACATTCTGAGACCCTGGTTTCTCATTTACAACCTAGGGAGCCAGAGATAACAAAAGATTAGGCTTAAATGTAGAAGGGTCTAAGACCTAGAGATGTTAAGAAAACCTAACCAGTGGATAATTCTGGGCCCATTAATGTCAGAGAAGGGGAAGGTATCAGAATAGAAGAGGGAGGGAGGGAAGGGACATTGGCTGTCTCCAACTTTACCCCATCCAAGATTCTGATTTGTTTCCAACTAGAAGGCTCAGACGGTAGAGAATCCACCTGCCATGCAGAAGACGCAGGTTCGATCCCTGGGTTGGGAAGATATCTTGGAGAAGGGAATGGCAAACCCACTCCAGTATTCTTTCCTGGAAAATCCCATGGACAGAGGAGCTTGGCAGACTACATTCCATAAGAGTCAGACACGACTGAGCAAATAACACTTTTCACAGAAGAGCATCTTCTCAAACTATGTAAGAAACAGCTTATTTCAAGTCAATGGGATGTGAATGAGGACTCTTGTTTCATGGTAGGGTCAACTGTCTCTATGGGCAGCAGTGAGGCATTGTTAAGACCGTGGCCTTCAAAAAGAAAGAGAGTTAATTCTGCCTTTGCAAAGTAATTAAAGATTGTATGAAGGTGGGCCTCTCCACCTAAACTTAAACCCCTCTTTGCTTATTCCTTTTTGTAGTATACTAAAAATAAGGTGTGAGCTCAAACATGCTCCCACGGGAAGGATAATACAGAAGTTTGGTTGCCAGGGAGGGTGGGACATGTATCCTTCAAACCAAAGGTTTGCTTTTTGAGCTTTAAAAAAATGCAGCCACTCTGAGAAGGCCTCTTCCCGGCATTACAGCAAAGTCACCATCACCAAGGACACTCGCCCGCAGCCCAGAGCCTCCATGTTGTTCGGGCCTCATCAAAACCGTAGGGCCTAAATAAAAATATTTTGTCAACAAAGTTACGGGCAGCTCTGTTCCTAATTGGAAGTAATTATGATTTCTGTGCTGTGGTGTAATTACCTAAAAAAAAAACGTTATTTGATGATTAAGATTCTGGAGTGAGCCGTGTTCTTTGGGCTCTCGCTCGCTCCTCCATCAGGGACTTGGTTTCAGCAGCGTGCAGCTGCTGGGGCTGATTTACAGAGCTGCGGCTGTGGCTGGTCATAAATAAATCCTCTTATATAGTTGTTATGAACACCTGTTAGATCATCTGTCAGCAAAGCGCTGTTCACATTTATCATGGTGCGGTAGTTATTTTACCTCAATCCATTTCCAACTGACTCAGCCTCCATTGCTGGATTACTATTACCACACCATAATCGCTCGCTCCCACTCCATGTTACAACTTGCAGATAAAAGATTTCACTACTTGGCCAAATTTCATAAATAAAGGAGCAGTTCAGTGCAGTAAAAGTTTATTTTTGTCATCATTTGTCACCCCATTATTCCATAAATCAAATGGAATAGCGCTATTGCCAGCTCAGGCGTTGCTGTCAGCCTTAGGCATGGAAATGGTCCGTTTCTTCCTTTTAGATGAGATGACATGTCTTTCAGACTTAACTGGCTTATGGTTTTGTTTCACCCATTTTATTTTATTACCCCTCCAGAGAAAGCCCTGGGGACAGAAAGACTTAAGGAGTGAAATGGAAACAGAGAACGCAAGCCTAGCACCCTGCCTAGCTCAGTGACCTGTGCTCCCCCGTCCAGTCACTAGGAGCTTGACCACCACCCGCACTCACACGTCGAGTCCTGGGCCGAGGATGCTTCTCGTAAATTTCAGAGGGATTATCGTCTCTGTTAGGGAAAGGCTATTACAGTGTGGAGTTAACAGATACTGAAAAACCTGATGTATGTCTTCAGAGACCTCGATTTGACAGACTTTATGCAAAGAAAAGACGAACGAGTTTCTTTGCTGAGATGCACGTTAATGGCTCTGAGGCTTCCAAAGGGAATGGTCAGCCCCAGAGCGTGTCTTACCCCTGAAGCCTTGTCAGCTGAGGAGCTCTGGAGGCAGAGTCAAGATTTATTAGCGAGTCACGAACTCTGTCCCGGGCAGAAGTCTGAGGAAGGCAGTGTCCCTTGGCTGAAAGGAAGAGGACAGAAAAGCTGAAGGAATGGGGTGACAGAAAAGGGTTTATAGTTGATATTATACATCCTAGTTGGTTCTAATTCAAGTTACATTCTTCATAGTCATTATGTAGCTCATAAATTCAATAAAGTGTTTTACTGTTACTATAAAAATGACAGGAGGGGGGTTTTATGTTGTAACTTTCGTTAGTTGCTCTTCCTGTTTTATGTTGAAGTTCTCAGGCCGTTATGTCATTAAACTCCTTGGAGTCTGAAGGGCTCAGGCCCCTCCATTTCTTGCCTGGTGCACACTTGGCCCCATCAGCCTTGGCCAGGCATGACCACTGGATGCTCAGTGCCATCTGGCCGTGGTGCTAAGAGGGCGTGGCTGCCTGAATCTGTTATTTCACAAGAAACAGCTTCCATCTCTGAAGATGTGTAGTGAGGAGGTCTGGGGTACAGGGACAGCTTGAGGCAGACTGCTCCATGGGCTCTTGAAAATTCTAAAGAAAGAGTCCTTTTTTATCGGCAGGAGGAGGACTTGCTGGATGGGGTGTCATAGCTCCAGGCTCTGTGGACCCAGGAACTGGTCTCTGCATCAAGACGGGTCTTGGTACTGACACTGCTAACTTGTTCAGTTGCTAAGTCGTGTCTGACTTTTTGTGGCCCCATGAACTGCAGCATCGCAGGCTTCCCTGTCCTTCACCATCTCCCAGCGTTTGCTCAGACTCATGGCCATTGTGTTGGTGATGCCATCCAACCATCTCATCTTTCCCCCCTTCTCCTCTTGTTAACCTTTGCCTAGGCTCTAAGTCCTTGATAAAGTCCCAAGCAAATTTAGGGCTGAAACCTTATGGGATTTTTTTGGAGAGGAAGCACCACTCTCTTGACTGTGTTCTTTGATTCCAGAAGCAGCAAAGGGCATTTCTGCTGTAGGAAACTTTGCTTTCTCCAGATGTTTGTTTTGAACAGAATATCCACACGGAAACAGCAACTACTAATTCTCTGGCCAGCGTGCATCAAGGCCTTAATCTAAAGCCTCCCATCCATCCAGCTGTCTGGCATTTGCTATTATAGGGCACCAACAGAGAAATGAGGCTGTGGCTTTATCACTGCACCCTGGGTGACAACTTGATTTTCTGCTTTCACCGCAGGCAGCAGCAGCCCACCATGATGGGGCTGTTAATTTGTGCATTTCATGGTGTCTGTCAGGGGGGCTGGGAGAGGAGGGTTTCGGGGGAGAGGGAATGGAGCATGTCCCAGCCGCGGAAGCACCTGTCTGCATTGACGGCACAGAAGCACTTCTTATTAGCGTGCAGGTCTCTAGATGCAGCCCGGGATGACAGCCTGGCATCCCAGCACCCACACGCTGTGACAAGCGCCGGCAGCCGGTCCCATTGTTTGCCCTTGATGAGCATGTCATTAATGGAAATGGAAGAAAGTGAGGGCCACATCAGTATTCAAATAGCCTCTATTCTCTCTGCCATTCACCCGGCTGGCTCAGCCTGCTGCAGATTTCCTTCTGCAGGCTCCTCTTAGACTTAAAAAAAAAAGATTTATTCCCATGGCATATAGATCCTCCCCATGTTGTTCCTGGTCTCTTCCCATCCTGTGTCTGCATCCACCTCTCTACGTTGGATTCAGCTGGATCAAAGGAGATGTGGGTTCCTGTGGGTTGCAAAGGTCAAATTAGCAAGTGCACAGGCTGTTTGCCGCCCAGAAAACGCACACTGTCACCCTCTGAGCCTCCTCCTGTGCCTCCCGAATCCTGCATCTCCTCTGGGGAGGTGGTGGCTGCTCAGGCGCCACTCTCAGAAATACCTGACAGAGCTCGGAGCCCTAGAGTAGAGAATCTGACTCCAAGAGTGGCTGGCCAGCGTGGAAAACAGCCCTCCTCTTTCTCAAGTTTAGTAAATTAAAGAGAAGTTAAGGAAACTGCCTAACAGTCACTGGTTGCAAAGAATTGTGTATCACGCACGATTACTTACAGCCAAGTGGAGAGTGACTGGGCCCTAGATACATGTTTCCATCCCTCAGACCCTATGTTGGTCTGTTTACTTAATAATGTAATTAGTGCTCTGGGGGGAGGATATCCATGCTGCTGCCAGCAGCCATTGCTCTTCTGTGTTTCTGTCGCCCACTTGACTTTCGTGTTTCCTAGTTGTGCACACACACATCCTTACACACATCTACACACGCATGCCTCCCACACATGTCCAGGAGCCCACCTCCCAATGTGAGCCCTTGTTCTTACCTCCCGCACCCCTACATACTCTGCCTAGTCCTGTGTTTGCAAGATTCACATCTCCTCCGTTCAGATGGAACGTTCTTAGAGGCAGACAGCAGTGAAAGACCACTTCTCACTTGTCTATGACCTTTTAGTAAGGAAAGGTCAGCAGAACTGCTTGCTGTGCATTTCCCTAGCAATGTTCCTTATCTGGCATTCATCTGTCAGTGCTCTAAGACACCACCCACCTTCTGAACTAGCCTGGTTGGAGGCGGAAAACAGTGCAGACGCCACTGCTAGATGCCCAGCCAGAGAACTCAGGGCTGATCCCTCGCCAGCGCTGTGTTCTCCCCTTACCCCATCCGGAGTTGAACAGGGTAGTGCTTGCTTTCACGAGCTGTTTTTTCCCCTGAAACATAGAAACTCTTTGACTGAAGAAGCCATGTCTTTCTGTTCCTAGTTGAGGGGCCACAGTGAGGTCTGGCTCAGGGTAGACATCCATGGAGTTGTTCCCATCCAGGTATCGTGACCCCTCTATGGACCTGGGGGAGCCGAGAACAGATTTTCTCAGGTGTTTATCTGACAACCTACAAAGCCCCCCAACCTTTCTCCAGCAGAAGCCCAGCGGGGTGATAATGGTTGAAAAAGCCAGGTCATAAATTGGGCTTTCTCTACTCACTTGCTTTGGAGCTGAGGGACTCCACAGAGGGCAATTTAAAAGGAACAGAAACAGGCTGAGAACAAAACTCCCAATGCTTTAGCCTTAGTGTCAGAGTGATGGAAAATAATTTTCACATTTGATTAATTATTAAGAGATCTGTTTAATAAAATATAGAGAGAGCATTTTGTCTCTCCACAATCGTTAGTATGACCCCAGACCCCTATTTTGGAGGTGAACAAAAAGCTATTGAGGTAGAACAATAAATTTTATCCCCAAGGGTTTTTGCAGAAGTGGCCACAGGGCCGTCCTGACAGATTTAAGGCAGAAATCCCACAGCTGACACAGAGATGTGTCAAATCCAGTGGCTTCCATTGGCAGGTCACACTCACCAGCCTCACCCAGACATGTGAACAAAGCAAAACCATTGACCTCGAAAGAAACTGGGCATTGGAAGGGGCTCTTCCTTACTGTTTTACTTTTTAAGAAAATTATCTCTAAACCATAGGTTCAGGTGTTTAGCATTCTTGATAGATATTTATTTCAAATGCAGCAAGTCATCAAGGAATTCTCTTCCTTTATGAATACATTATTTTCAAAACCCCACAATTTCTCTGCCCATGACTGTGTTTTATTGGCATTTAAATGGGAATATCTAGGTCTTAAGCAATAAATATCCTATATGAAGGAATTAGGTTTCTTGTTTTCCTCCAGGAAAAAAAGATGTGATATTATCTGTAAGATTTATATGTAGAATCTATTTTATTCAGCTTCAGGCATTCAACTAATTTAAAGGTAGCCTCATTTAGTTTTGTGAATATACATATTAATTAAAAAGCACTTGCATAAACATTTCAAAGACTGGATTTTTTGTGCACTTTGATTTGCAAGTAATTTTTGACTTTCTTGTGCTCTGCAGGCTGGCAGCAAGGCGCTATCAAAGTCAGGCACGGAGACGCTCAGGCTGAGCTTACTCCAAGGTCTCTCCACACACTGCCTACTTCCGCATCTGCAGGGTGCACGTCTTTTCCCTTCACGCAATGTTCCTCTGGTTAAGGCAGCAGTGAAAGACCACCTCCGATTCAGAAAAGGACAAGCCCTCCCTGGTTCAGATCCCAGGCAGTCTGGAATTCGCAGGCTATGTCCAATGGGCCTGTGCCAGGGCTTCAAAGCCTGCAGCTGTGTTTCAAGACCTTCCACCATGGCCCACCTACTTGAAGATAGATTCCTAAAACATTCTGGAAGGAATTCCAGAGCTTTTTGTCTGCAAATATTTTCACTCCCCCAGCAGCAGTCACTATTGCGAATGGAAAGCAAAGCATGAAAAACATGTTGCAGGGATGGGGAGAGCTTGGAGGTCTGGGAGGAGGACGTGTTGATCTCTCAGTTACTAATCTAGTGTGACAAGGAGAGGTCTGTGGCCACAGCCTGCAACACGGTTCCTTAAGGCAGGTGGTGACCTGCTTTGGACCAAAACAAGCACATACGTCATGCTCGCCTTGGACCCCTGAAAAGCAGGACAATTTACAAGAAAATCCAGGAGTGAACAGAGAGAAGATATCAAAACCTATTTGATATTTAAAAAATCAAAAATATCTTTATGATTGACCTCATGCTTCTTCTATTTTCCATATGTTTTATAATGCACTGAATATATTGGAGCAGGACAGTAATACATATACAGCAATAGAATCAATGTGCCATGTATAAATTAGTATATGAGTAGTAATATTAATACCTGTATATAATATAATACAGGAAATAATAAACAGCAATGCATGTAGGCAGTTTACAAATAAATGCAGACATTGGAGCCAGCTCAGTCCACACCCCTGGAGCCCTCGGGAGTGCCCTCCACTGCTAAGATGCCTTCCGAGAACCCGGTTCTTTCCTCCATGACTGGTTTGGGGAGAGTGGGCGGCGTGGCCTCTTGAGGCGCCAGGACTTCTACTTCCCAGACAATAAAGAGACGCATGTTGGCCTCTCCCGGCCCTCACCCTTTCTCCCTCAGGGCCGTGGAGAGAAGCATGGTCGGGGTTCAGCCACTGTAAGGCGGGGAGCGGGCTCACCACGCAGGGACTAATTGCCGCCCACTTGGGGAAGTTGGGAGGCAGGGCGCAGGAGCGGGCCTCTGTCAGAGGGAGAGAGGAGGGGGCCTTCAGAGGGTGGGACGGCATCTGGATCCATCTCATTAGGAGTGAGGAATGACTCATGATTCACAAAAGGTCATTGCCTACTGAGGTAGATAAATTACCTAGGAGCCTTCAGCAGAGTTGGAGGACCTATTTGGTAAGGAAGTTTTCATTAAATCAAAGATTTTATGGCTTCTATTTTGTTGCATAGGAAAAGGGAAATAATTAGTAATTGGCGAAATAAGTGCAGGGAATAAAAAAGTGTAATGTTATTCTAATAGGCCTTGTCTTGGTCTTTAACTTTTCACTTGCAAGCAGCATTATTTTTTAACTCAGATGTATAAAAACCATCCACACTGAGAAAGTGGAACCAATTGCAGTTAAACAATTGAGGGGAGCACTAACCAATAATAGGATAAGCTTTAAAATGCCATAAATATTTTTCCTTTTTACTGTGTTTGATTTTTGATGATTCCCATAACCCATTGGTTAAAATTAAATAGACGTGTTCTGTGGTATGACTCAAATACATTTTAGTGCTAAGCTATATAAAGCAGGATATATATATTAATATATTTGCCCCCAAATTGCCTGTTAGATGAGTTTCTCAGATGGACCCGATTTCTCTACTGACATTTCAACTTTGGGAGACACCCCCAGATTATAACAATAGTAACACTGAAATTAAAATTTCTCTAAGGGTGAATTTGGCCCAACCTATTGAGGTGTTACTGTAGTTTATAGGCAGATTTTTATGGAATAACAAACACTGGAGGCTTTCGGGTGGTGAAATATTTGCCCCTCACCTTTACATAGACACAGGGATTTCTTTTTCATCGGATTCCTGCCTTTTTACTCCCAATTAAATCTGCTTTGGAGAGGGTTTGTGCTCCTGTGAGATTCACAGGCTATCAGAAATAAATGATAAACAAAGATATATGAAAAATAGCTCGATGGGGAAGGGAAAGAGTAGATTCACACTGATGATACCCATTGTTTTAAATGCTGACTTCCATGAATAGAGGACTTCCTATGTTAGGTTTTAGACTAATCATTTTTTAACCTATATTTTTTCTTTTCATCCACACAACAGCTGGGTTTTCGAGAGGCTGCCTTCACCTCCATTTCACTGATGAGGGAACTGGTACTCAGAGCATCCAGTCCCTTGCTCAGTGCTACATCCAGAGATGGGAAGCCTGGGCCAGGGCCTGCCTGGTCCCCAAGCTGAGCTGGTATTAGAAAATCCTCTGCCTGGAAAACATGGGCGGGGGAGAAGTGAGCCTAAAAGTCACCAACTGAGATAATGTGCCCAGCATGGTAGAAAGTAGGGAAAACCACTAGACCATTCAGCTATGACCTAAATCAAATCCCTTATGATTATACAGTGGAAGTGAGAAATAGATTCAAGGGATTAGATCTGATAGACAGAGTGCCTGAAGAACTATGGATGGAGGTTCCTGACATTGTACAAGAGGCAGTGATCAAGCCTATCCCCAAGAAAAAGAAATGCAAAAAGCCAAAATGGTTGTCTGAGGAGGACTTACAAGTTGCTGAGAAAAGAAGAGAAGGGAAAGGCAAAGGAGAAAAAGAAAGATACATCCATTTGAATGCAGAGTTCCACAGAATAGCAAGGAAAGATAAGAAAGTTTTCCTCGGTGATCAATGCAAAGAAATAGAGGAAAACGATAGAATGGGAAAGACTAAAGATCTCTTCAAGAAAATTAGAGATACCAAGGCAACATTTCATGCAAAGATGGGCATAATAAAGAACAGAAATGGTAAGGACCTAACAGAAGCAGAAGATGTTAAGAAGAGGTGGCTGAACTGTACAAAAGAAGAACACAGAGGAACTATACAAAAAAGATCTTCATGACTCAGATAATCACGATGGTGTGATCACTCACCTAGAACCAGACATCCTGGATTGTGAAGTCAAGTGGGCCTTAGGAAGCATCACTACCAACAAAGCTAGTGGAGGTGATGGAATTCCAATTGAGCTCTTTCAAATCCTCAAAGATGATGCTATGAAAGTGCTGCACTCAATATGTCAGCAAATTTGGAAAACTCAGCAGTGGCCACGGGACTGGAAAAGGTCAGTTTTCATTCCAATCCCAAAGAAAGGCAATGCCAAAGAATGCTCAAACTACTGCACAATTGCACTCATCTCACACGCTAGCAAAGTAATGCTCAAAATTCTCCAAGCCAGGCTTCAACAGTACCTGAACTGTGAAATTCCAGATGTTCAAGCTGAATTTAGAAAAGGCAGAGGAACCAGAGATCAAATTGCCAACACTGGTTGGATAATCGAAAAAGCAAGAGAGTTCCAGAAAAACATCTACTGCTGCTTTATTGACTATGCCAAAGCCTTGACTGTGTGGATCACAACAAACTGCAGAAAATTCTGAAAGAGATGGGAATACTGGACCACCTGACCTGCCTCCTGAGAAATCTGCATGCAGGTCAGGAAGCAACAGTTAGAACTGAACATGGAACAATAGACTGGTTCCAAATCAGGAAAGGAGTATGTCTAGGCTGTATATTGTCATCCTGCTTATTTAACTTATATGCAGAGTACATCATGAGAAACGCTGGTCTGGATGAAGCACAAGCTGGAATCAAGATTGCCAGGAGAAATGTCAATAACCTCAGATATGCAGATGACACCACCCTTAAGGCAGAAAGTGAAGAACTAAAGAGCCTCTTGATGAAAGTGAAAGAGGAGAGTGAAAAAGTTGGCTTAAAGCTCAACATTCAGAAAACTAAGATCATGGCATCCAGTCCCATCACTTCATGGCAAATAGGTGGGGAAACAATGAAGATATTTTTGGGGGGCTCCAAAATCACTGCAGATGGTGACTGCAGCCATGAAATTCAAAGATGCTTGCTCCTTGGATGAAAAGCTATGACAAATCTAGACAGCATATTAAAAAGCAGAGACATTACTTTGCCAACAAAGGTCTGTCTAGTCAAGGCTATGGTTTTTCCAGTGGTCATGTATGGAGATGAGAGCTGGACTATAAAGAAAGCTCAGCCCCGAAGAATTGATGCTTTTGAACTGTGGTGTTGGAGAAGACTCTTGAGAGTCCCTTGGACTACAAGGAGATCCAACCAGTCCATCCTAAATGAAATCAGTCCTGAATATTCTTTGGAAGGACTGATGCTGAAGCTGAAACTCCAATACTTCGGCCACCTGATGGCGAAGAACTGACTCACTGGAAAAGACTCTGATGCTGGGAAAGATTGAAGGTGGGAGGAGAAGGGGATGACAGAGGATGAGATGGTTGGATGGCATCACCAACTCAATAGACATGAGTTTTGAGTAATCTCCGGGAGTTGGTGATGGACAGGGAGGCCTGGCGTGCTGCAGTCCGCAAAGAGTCGGACAGGACTGAGCGACTGAACTGAACTGATGGTACCTGGAGCTCATCCATTATTAATTCATTGACTTTATGTAAAAAGGCCCAAGTAGTGTGTGTTCCTCATCACAGACTAGGAAAGGAGCCGCGTTATACCAGCACACAAGAAAGATGCAAATGTTTTCATGAAAGGTACATGATGGACAGCAGGCATAAATGTGGCTTTGGCTTATAGATTTTTCCAAGCATCTCCCCTTGCCCTGTTCCCTCAGTTCTTTATCTAATATCATTTAAATAAGTATCAAATAATGACATTCTTAACCATTTGTCTCAGGAGAGTATTCCACTCACTAATAGATCTCCCTGTCAGGGAATTTTTATGGATAATTATTTAGCAACTTTTCGCTATGAATCTTGAAAATGAACAGCATGGATGGGGAAGTACCCGAGTTTGCTTGTGACCCTGCCGATTTCAGATGGTGCCAGTGACATTAGTGGAAAGTATGTCCGCTACTTGGTTTACGACCCAGTGAGTGACATCTGTCGGGCCTCCAACTGCCGAGAGCCTCAGTCTCTTGAGCGAGACCAAGTGACTGTCCCCTTAGTGCCCCTCTTCCTCTGACTGGACTCTGCTTCACTCAGCACGACACAGCCTTCCACCCTGGGAGCATCACCCAACCTCTGGCCATCTCAGACAGAGACATGCCCTCACTAAGTCCTTCTTCCTGTCATCTTTAAATCTCATGCGATACTTGAGATCTCTGCCGTCCAGTTCAGAAATAACCAGATTTCTTTTCCTCTTGGCTTCAAGGGTTTGTGCCTGCCCTCTTTGACGTCTGCTCCAGGGGACCTCAGCCAAATACATCAAGGGAGGGTTTCCTAAAACCCCAAAGAAACTGGACCCCTAAAAGGCCTTTTACAGAAATGTAATGACTCTTGGGAAAGCTTAGCTATTTTGCCCCAGGAAAATTAACATTGTATTAACCTCTCTATCCTCTTAAACTCTCTTTGGAAAAGGTAGCAGCTAGTTCATTTTTAAATATAACAAGCATCCTATTTGTATTTACTTTTCATGCCACCAACAATGTACTTGGTATTGAGTTGAATACGGCTCCAAGAGAAAATACAATTAATGAATAGTCACAAGGTTGCTAATCTGATCAATGCTTGTCTGTGACCACAACTGCTCAGAGCCTGTGGCAGCAAAGAGGACCACACTGGCTGGCGGAGCGTGTGTAGTCTGTTAACTCTGCTAACTACTTGGGGGGCAGAGGAGGGGTGCTGTGATGTAAATAGATGTGGGGAGGAGAGAGGGTGTCTAGCGGGGAAGAAAGGAACCAGCTGGAGGGCTCTAGCTCAGGGAGGTTATCCTCCAGCAATCATGGGGCTCTCTATGCTGGGCCCCATATTCAAAAAGAAAATGAGAACCGAAGACATTCTTCATAAACCCCACGTCTAATTCCAGGTGGGCATGTGGACCACAGAAAGGAAGCTGCAGACAGAGACACAGCATTCGTTAAAGACCAGGGATGCTGCCCTGGAAGCAGGGCTCTTTTCCCTGTCAAAGGCCCTGCTTGCTGGGAATTAAAACACGCCCAATGCCTGCAGGTTCGATCCTTGGGTCGGGAAGCTAGATCCCCCGGAGGAGAGAATGGCAACCCACTCCGGTATTCTTGCCTGAAAAATCCCATGGACAGAGAAGCCTGGCAGGCTACAGTCCATGGGGTCACAAAGAGTCAGATACGACTGAGCAACCCAGCACATACACAAATGCCAAAACACTGCCCAGCCCGGCCGTGGGGCGGGGGCAGCGCAGAAGTAGCGGCCAAGGAACCTTCCTCGGGGTCTTCCCCTGTGGGCCCCAGAGGTCCGCCATCTGAGGGCTGGGAACAAACGTGAAGGCAAGCTGGCGGGCTGGGCCACCTGCCTCTGCCCTCACAGACCCAGAGGACGCTCTCCTGTCCTTTGCAGGGGTCAGTGGGGACAGCCCTCTATTGGTGAAGCCCAGCAGCTGGCTCAGTCTTCATCCACGCACAGAGCAGGGATTCCCAGCGTCTTCTCCTCCCGTTCCTCCGCCACTTCTCTCGTCTTTGCAGTGGCACCAAACACCTTCTGAAGACAAGAGTGTTCTAGCCCAGATGTGCAGCAGTGAGGACACAAGGGCCCTGACCTCAGGGGCTCATGGCTAGGTGGGAGAGGACACAGAAATAGGCACTTATCTGGGGACATCCCAGAAGGTGGTGGGCTGTGTGGACTGACTTCCTCAAAGTCATCAGCACCAAGGCCTTGCACGATAAGACCCCACATGGCCTTTTCCAAAGGTGTGGCAGGGCCCCTGTGAGGCCCAGCTCTCCGGGTCGACACTCTGCCCGTGAGTCTTGGCACACCGTGTACTTGAGCCCTTCCCAGCACCTTGGCACACTTTGATCAATGCTGCAGCTAAGTGCACAAGCCATCACGCCAATATCTGACAGATCGATGGAAGCCTGCACCCCGGGGCTGACTGTAAGGTCAGCAGGAGGCCCCAGAAGGGGTTTGCTCAGTGCCTGTTTGGGGCTCCAGTTCCTCCGTCTTCCCCCTCAGATGGTTGCAAGCTGGGTTCTGGACCGGCCCGTGAGGCCTCACCCTGCATTTAAGCCAGTGCCAGACACCAGGAAAGTGGTGAGGGCTCCTGGGAAGGCCCCGGACAAGGAGCACGAGGGAGGAGAGCTCTTCTCTCAGCAACTCGGGGGCTGCTTTGTTGGTGGGATGTCCCATTCTCAGCTAATGAACAGCTTAAGTGTGTGGATGGGGAGAAAAGCAGGGAATGTAAGTCCTGGGCATAAAACAATATCAGCAATCCAGGAGGTTGCCTGAGCAGGAAACAACTCAACCTAAAGGGGCCTTTCAAATGCCTAGTTTTGTCCTGAAGCTGCCGGCCTGCTTGTCTCTCTCTTCTTTTTTTTAAATTCCTTTTAAAACCATTACAATCAAGCATTTATTACTAAAATATTGAGGCCAGGGGAAGTACTTCTATGAGCTATTCAAGCCCAAAAGCCTCAAAGAAGATGGGACTCTGACGGTCTAATTGATTTTCTTCTAGAATAAAATTAAAAGCCAGGCAGAGAGCAGCAAATAGCACTCACCTTTATTGCACGCCTCGGAGCTTCGTAAATAGAGGGCGACGTTTCAGTGTTGGGTTTAGGGTGAGGGAGGAGGGTTATGAGAAAATGAAAAACAATTAGGTTGAGAAAGGAGCGTGGGTGGCAGGCAGCAGGGAGGAGGCCCCGCGGGCCGCAGGCTCAGGAGAAGGGTGCTCCCTCTCTGACTCCGGCTGCTGCCTCCAGGCCCGAGGAGCCGAGATGCTTCCCCTTGGCAGACTGTAAACACACCGGAGTCCTCTCCCTGTGATCCCTGGGAAATGAGAGGCCATTTCTTGCTCGTTAACTGGAAGAAGCCGCCAGTGTGAAAGCGGCCGCCCAGCCTGGGCACCGCTAATGGAATTTTTAACTCGGCCTAACTGCACCTGAAGGTAATCAGCTCTGGGCCTGTTGTGCATCCTAAGTCCCTGTCAGGCTGACAGGAGGGCGGAATGAGATGCTTTGATCACACTTCTCTCCAGGGCACAAGCCTGCGGGCAGCGGCCTGGAGCTGTGCTCCCCTCCAACCACAGACACCCCCATCCTGATGTGGGGCCCCTGACTTGGGTTCTGCTTTTAGAACTTTACTTACACCTTGCTCCCCCTGGAGACGGCGAGCGTGGCAGTCGGGGTGTTAAAGTAAGGCTCTGCCCTGTAAAACCTTCACACAGAGCTGTATTTCTAGTAGGAAGCAATTTGTACATTCCAATTTTCAGTATTCACCCCAACTCTGAAGTCACGGAATGTTTTCAAAAGAGTGCCCAGTCATTGAAAATGCCAGCCAGGTATTTTGAAGTTGGTTTCTCCTCTTAAGGCGAGGCAGAATCTTCAGCCAGGGAACGGTCAAGAAGCAAGAACTTCAGAAAGAAGACTGAGGTAATTTTAAAGGGGACACTCTCTGGTCATGTGTGTAACTTTTTCCCCTTCCCTCCTCTAGTTCCATTTTAGAAGCTTGAAAATACAATTTTTTCCCCTTTACCAATTTTGTGTTTTTCTATTTGCCAAACATTGATTCTTTTCTGTGTCCCAAACGGAGGTAAAATTAACGTGTCTGTTTCTTAAACAAAAATAAAGAAACAACTTCAGTATGTATAGCACAGGACCCCGCCAAACACTCTGTGCAGTATGCCAGTGTCACCAAGGAATGTCAGCTCAGCACCGTGATTAGCATTTCACAATTGCTACAGAGCCAAGTGTTGAGAGAATAACAAATGCTGTTTTGTGCCCCATGAAAATTACAGCTAAAAGAAATGGAATTTTTTTCAGTCATATAGCAGGAAATTAAAAAAGAATCTGAGAGCCTGGGCTCCAGATAACTTTCCTTCTCCAGTTACTAATTTTAAGATCAAAATTGAGGTCTAAAAATGTATGCAAAAATTAATGTAGTTTTACGTTTTAAAAACTTTCTCTGTTAAAGTTTTATATTATGAGGCCAGTGTAGATGGATTTTTTTAACCCCAATTCCCAGCTTGAAAAATAGTTATTGTTAATAAGTGAAAACACAGGCTACAGATGAGAGAGATTTGCCTGATATTTGCCTATTATACCCAATAACGGACTTGTATGTAGAATATATAAAGAATTCTGACAATAATCAGACAAAAAATAACAACAATTAAAAATGGGCAAAAAAGGCTGAAAAGACACTTCTCAGAGAAGATAAATAACCAATCAGTTCATGAGAATGTGTTCAACACTACTGAGTATCAGGGAAATGCAAATTAAAACTAGAGTGAGATCTCACTACACACCTGATAGGATTGCTCAGCTTAAAAAGAAAGACCATATCAAGTATTGATGAGGATATAGAAGAACCAAAACTTTCTCATACCTTCCTAGTAAGAATGTACAATCATACAGCTACTTTGAAAAACAGATCAATAGTTTCTTAAAATACTGACCATATATTTATCACACAGCCCATCAATTCCACTCCTAGGAATTTACCTAAGAGAAATGAAAACAGGTCCACAAAAAGATCTACAAGCAAATGTTTATAGTTCATTTATTCAGAACTGCTCCAAAGAGCAATGTCACTAACTAGTGAACAATTACAGAAATTGTGGTATATCCATTCAATGGAATGTGATTCAGCAATAAAAAGGAATGAATTGGCATGCAGCAACATGGATGACTCTTATAACATCTTACAAAGTGAAAGAAGTCAGACACAAACAACCACATACTGTATGATTCCATTTATAAGACATTCTAGAAAGGGCACAATTATAGGGACAGAAAATAAATCCCTACAAAGGGGCACAAGGCAACTTTTGGAAATAATAGAAATGTTCTATATCTTAATTGTGGTGGTAGTTACACAACTGAGTATTCTTGTCAAAACTCATCGAACTGTATATCTTAAATGGGTGAATTTCATTGTGTGTCGATTATCTTAATAAGCCTGACTTTTAAAAAAGAAATTGGTGGGAATTCCCTGGCCGTCCAGTGATTAGGACTCAGCTGCCAGGGTCTAGATTTGACCCCTGGTCAGGGAACTAAGATCCCATAAGCCACGTGATGGAAGCCGGCACCCCGGCCAAAAAGAGAGAGAGAAATTAGGAAGACAAGGTTGCCAGTGCTTGCGTGCATGTATGCATGCTCAGTCGTGTCTGACTCTTTGCAACCCCACAGACAGTAGCCCGCCAGGCTCCTCTGTCTATGGGCTTTCCCCAGACAAGAATACTGGGGTGGGGTGCTATTTCCCCCTCCTAGGCATCCTCCTTAACCAGGGATCGAAACCGCATCTCCCGTGTCTCCTGCATTAGCAGGCAGATTCTTTTTTACTGAGCCACTTGGGAATCCCAAGGTTGCCAATGGTAGGCTGAAAATGGCCTCCAAAGACATCCATGTTCTCATCCTGGGAACCTGTGAATGTTACCTTGTATAGTATAAGAGACTTTGCAGATGTGTTTCAGGTGAGGATTTGAGATGCGGAGATCATCCTGAATTATCCCAGTGGACTGCGAATGCAATCACAAGTGTCCTTGTGACAGGGAAGCACAGGGAGATCTGACAGAGGAAAGAAGGCCGTGTGACAGAGGCAGAGAGCAGCAGAGTCTAGAAGGCCTGAGGACAGAGGAAGTGGTCGCGAGCGGAGGGACAGGAGAAGTGCAGCTGTAGCCCCTGGAAGGGCAAGGGGCAGATCTCCCCTCAGCGCACCACCTTGCCAACACTTTAACTTTAGCCCAGTGAAACTCATTTTGAGCTTCTGACCTCCAGAACTGTAAGAGAATAAGTTGTCTGGTTTTTAGCCACCAAATTTGTGGTAATTTGTTAGAGCAGCCATAGGAAACTAATACACAAGGGAATAAATCAAAATTAGAGCACAGATTGCAAGAGGCAATCCTGCTCTCATTTAATGGGAGACCTTCTGGCTTAAATCAGCATCCTTAGACTTCAGTGTGGGTAAGAAGCATTTGAGATGCTGTTTTTAAGACGGGGTATCTCCCACCCCACCCCCATATCACCTTACCCTTACCTCCCCACCTCTACCAACCTGATTCAGCCTGGAGGCCAGAACCTGGGCAGCTGCATCTGGGTCTAAAGCTAATGTCCTGAGTGCCCCCAAGCTTCAAGAAACCCTGGTCATCTAGACCAGGGATCAAAGTAGCATTTTCTATTTCCTTAATCAAAGTTCAGTACAATGACTGTTTCTTTTTCTTAGGTAGAACACCTTGTTCCGTGTCTGACATGTAGCAGGTACTCAGCAAGTGTATTTATTTATCTGTTTGACAAGTCCATAAACTCAGACCTCTCCAATGGCCTCTGTGTTTGCTGAGTGAATTCCACATTCTATGATCTTTGCTATAATCCTATTCTTAATCTAGTTTTACTAAAAGCCATTGGTACAGAAGCCTATCTTGGCCAAGTATGTCAGTCATTTTACTTTATAAATCCCATGGCTTCATTCACTGTCTTTAGATTTCAAAAACACCAACATCAGACAGCCTTTCCAAATCATGAAAGGGAGGCCAGGCGAAACAATTGTCAAAATATAAACACACACATGGGGGGAAACGGTGCCTTTTGTTTTTGTTTCTCTATTCTATCCATGAAGTCCAGAGCCCATCTAGATAAAATGCTGGCCTTTGGCAACCCCTGTGGACAGCGAGGCACCTCCCTCTTTGGCATCCCTCTGTTGACCAGATGCTGCTTCTCTCTGCCCAACTGAAAGTCCATGTTGGTAGGGGGGGTGCGTCCTAACCCAGCACCAGCCTCCCCCTTGAAGCATGGCAGGGTCAGCCCTCACTGCAGAAGATGGACCTCAGACAGAGACCAGCCCGAGGAGGCTTCCACATTAGTGATGAGAGTATAGCACTTGACTCTCAGACTGAGACAAGGAGTGTGTCTGTGATATGAAATCAATAGAGCTTAGACCCCTTTGTGGTTGCTTGCTCTGGATGATAGCTAAGAGAAGCCTGCAAATGTCTAGGCACTCGTATGAGATTCATTTAACTTGGTTAGTGAAGCTGACAGTTTGCATAGTTTGAAAGCCATCCAGTGAAAACCCAAGCCCTATGAGATAACAATGGAAAAGAAAAAAGTGAGAGAGAAAGAGAGAATTTTAAGGCCAGAATTTCTGAACAGTTCCATTTGTATACAGGCTAATTTATGTTTCCATGAGAATCTGCCAGGCTACTCCAGCAGTTTTAGCAATACATTGCTCTACCCATGTTTATTAAATATTTAAACATCTCATTTTTATTGAGCCGTAAGGTCTGCTGAATATATAAGCAAAAGGAGAAGGATGAATATTCTTTTTCATGCCAAGAATACAACAGCACCTCTTTGCTCATCACCTGCTCTCATCTGTACAATCAAGTCACATTTGGATTCTCATATTTGCTAGAAAAAAGAAATAAATCATTCTCTGTCTTCCATAAATACATATTATCTAAGTCCAGATCAATTGATTGATCTATCACAACATTAATTGATCAGCATAGCATCTGTCTGTCCATTTAGTCATCTGAGAGAGAAGCAGATGACATATAATTAGTTCCATCATGGAATAACACTTTTCCTCCAATTAGCATAGGCTTGAATGTGATAGGAAGTTTCTATTTCTTGAAGGCAGGTAAATATTTAGTAATTCATTGTACCAGCTCTAACAAATCAGTTTAGGGACCGAATGTCTCCTGTTTAAAATGAGTATCATTGGTCAGAAATATCATTTTCAGTGTGGTGCCTATGACATAGTCTGTAAACTTCCATTGCAAAAGACTGCAGTCCCAGTAAACTAAACCCATGCCCACACCACCTCACTCATTATGATGGACAGTAATCAGTGAGCTAATAAAACGATTGGAGCTGAAATCATATTTTGCATTCACAGCAGCAGTGGAATAATGAATAAGCCATAGAGATGAATATACATATTTATTTCCCCTCTCTCCTACAGGGCACAGGCGACTTTCTTGCCTTCTAGCTGTATGAGAGTCAACACAATGTTTGATGCAATGAAAACACAGTAGCAAATCATGTTTCACGAGGTAGAGGGCTTCTGCTATTAGCACTTTCCATTCACTGGGGATGAGCAGATGGTTTGTGAGGGTCTCTCTCTAAGAAGGCAGAATCATAATTCCAAGCCCAGAGGTCAGGAATTTATTTTCATTGTGTCAAAAGCATATTTTAACGATGTGATGTATATTCGGATATGTCCTAAGTCACTGGGTAGGCGTGCTGCTTGTTACAGAGATAACTGAGGTTTTATGACACAGAGTTTGGGTCAAGAATGAAAAGTTTTGAAGATTTACATTTTTCTCCAGGCTTGACCTTTTGGCTTTATTCCTTAATTAAGCAAAGACATGGCAGCGAAAGGGAGTATTATGGGCCTGCTGTATCCCCAGGGCGTTATGAGGTACCAGACACAGTTAAGCTATCTCAAGACAACCATGTTCTCTGGAGTTACTTTATTGCTATTATAAAAAATCTTTATTATGGGAAAAAAATATGTATTTTTATGCCAGGAGAAGATGAAGATGACAGTTAGGCTGTTGAATGGTAGTTTCAGTTGAGCTTCGCGCCCACAGAGATTGTAAAACACCCAAGACTAGGGGAGGCCTCCTGATAGAATCTTAAGAAACCTGAAGGGGTATATTAATCTTTGTGAAATTCATAGTTGGAACAAGTTACCATTAACTGGCACTTTCCAGTTATCAAGATATTTTATGAAACTGGAAAAAGTCCTATTATACTTGCTCACAGGGCCAACTTTGGGGGTGTGGCTGACGAGACCGTTTCTTTCTGCATCTTCCTGACAGTGAGAACTTAGAGACCCTGCGTCGTCAGAGATGCCGCGGCTTCCCTCCTGTGCCACTTTGCGTGGCACTCGGGCGGACGCCTCTGTGTGAGCTGGCTTCCCTTTACCAGGGAAAAGAAAACCGGAAGTCAAAGGGCTGCTCTTTCCCTTTCCATTGAAAATCTGGCCCTGCTTGGGCTTCATTTTTGTTGCTTTTAAAGGAAATAAACTGTCCTTTCCCCTCTGAAAAAATCACCTTCACGGGACTTCCCAGGTGGTCCAGGAGTTAGGACTCCACCTCCCAATGCAGGGGGTGCAGGTTTGATCCCTGGTCAGGGAGCTAGATCCCATGTGACTTATGGCCGAAAAACCAAAACATAAACAACAGAAGCAATAATGTAACAAACTCAATAAAGATGAAAAAAAATAAATAAATCACCTTCACTTAAACTACTTAACACTTCCTTCTATCGGTGTTAGCCAAAATCAAGCTCCCTATTTAAAAAGTAGTATTCCTTAAACCTTTCATCCTGGGGTTCCTTTGCTTCCAGGAAAAGTCTATACATTTGCTTATCTGTTACCTTTGTTTGCATTTCATTCCCACCAAACTCCAGAGGACTTCGAGGTGGCTCTTGCATTTCTTTTCTCCTGGCTCTTACTGATGGATCTTCTGGGAGCTGACATCCTAGAGTTTACCTGTCCCATATGTATCTGTAGTCAGTGAACAGATGCTAGCATTATTTCCCTTCTTCCCCTGGGAGGGTGAGATGAGTTGGGATCCCTCACCCAGACTTTCTGTTCTGGACTGGGGAGATGGGTGACTGTTATCAATCCAGCAGCAGGAGCAGGGGACCGTTAGTGTCCCCTGGCTGGCAGAAGAGCCATGATCTCACGCTGTACAGCCCTGGTCAGAGGAAGCCAAGGGCCCAGGTTCAAGAGGAGAGGTTCACAGAACCCCTTCCTGGGAGGGCAGGGCCCCCTTCCCTCCGTTTGTCAAGTCCCAGCTTCGGAGCAGCCCTACCAGTGATGGGGCACATAGCAACACCCTCAGCTTGCTGGGCCAACCATTTTGCCTCCTTTGTGAGAAATAAATTCCATCAGAATTTGGAAAACAAAAGCCAGAACCCCCAAACCCTACAAACAAGAAGCTTGCGTTTCTTTGTACAGAAAGATTGAGGCTACTTGCTTTTTAATATTTATTTCTATCATCACATTGCTCTTGCAGAAGTCTGCAGCTCTGCCTTCCCTGTGGTTCTAAGAATCTGGCACTCCAAGGGGCCATCCTCTTCTCACCCAGCCCCCCCAAGCCCCCCTTGCCCCTTAGTACCACTACGAGTCAAGTCTCACTACACTCATCAGATGCACTTAAAATCTCGCAGTTCTAGGTTATGGTTCACTTTTTAGCATTTTTTTTTTTCAGTACAACAAAACTGCATTCCAAAGATTTGGAATGGTCCCTTGGATCATAATGAGATTTCACCAACTGATCTGACAAGTCATCTGTGCAGAGCCCGTGTGGGGCATTGCTCGGTAAAGGAGCTACAAGAGGACACACAGTCCCAGCTTCTATCAGGAAGAAGATGGTGCTGGGGGAAAGGAACATGTTTCATCTTCCCTCTGATCATACAACTTAGAAAGCCGAGGGTGTCATTGGGCACTGTGTTTGGGAACCAGCAAGAGAAGTTCCAGCTGGACCTGAAGAGAGATGGGGCTGTGAGCGACTTGGGGCAGCAAGGAGACTTGTGAATTAGGGAAATCCCTGTGGCCAATATCTGCAGCCAAAGATATTCACATTGCTCACTGCAGAAACATTTTGCTGCGTATCAGTTTTCCAGTGAGAATGTCACTTTGGGTTTCTATTTCATTATATTCTTATTTTGGACAGAGTCTGTTTCATGGTGTAAGTTTGCTCAATACATCCTTACGAAAGATGCTCAAATTGTGTGCATCAGAATCAAGTCATTCTGCACACAGCTAGCTCCATGTTTCCTCCCAGACACCAAGTGGCATCCAGTTGGTCCTCTGATCCCCTCCAAATGTGTAGATCTTTCCCTCTGTTGGGCTTCCCTGGTGGCTCAGATGGTAAAGATTCCGCCTGCAATGTGGGAGACCTGGATTCGATCCCTGGGTTGGGAAGATCCCCTGGAGGAGGGCATGGCTACCCACTCCAGTATTCTTGCCTGGAGAATCCCCATGGACAGAGGAGCCTGATGGGCTACAGCCCATGGGGTTGCAAAGAGTCAGACACAACTGAGCGACTAAGCACAGCACTCCTGTTATAAAAGCAAGTCATCTCAAGAGATTGATGTCATTGAATGTCCCCAAAGTGTTGCCATCAAGTCTGTAGATTCAGAATTTCACCATTTCATTTTATCAATTTCCAGAGCTTATTGAGTTACTTTTTGTTTCTTGTCTTCCAAAACACAGTGTGCTCTTCCTGCAGTGCTCTTTTATTTGGAAGAACCCAATGCAGGGCCCCCAGGAGTCAGGGGAAAAAGTCTTCCTGTAACAACCAGTGTGAGCAATATAGGAAAAATGTGGTGCAAAGCTGGCAGAAAAGCAAGCTCTAGTTTTCCTCCTTCTAAAGGATTATATCAAACAGGTTTAAAATAATGGATAGTATCTGGTCTCTCGGCATGTGGCGGCAGAAAGGTGACTGCCACCAATGAGATAATGTCATGCGGACTGGATGTATTGCAAAACACTCCAAATGTTATGCACATAACAAAGTTAGCGTAGTTGGTCCTGAGGAACAAAATGGACCAAAGCAAGTTATAAATGGGCATTGTGACTCAAGGGTTGAATGGAAATAGCTAAGAAACCATGAGGCAAACACATAGCCCAGCTACTCTTCCTTGTGATCATCACCAGCTTTTCCTGATTTCTTTAAAAATGCTGTGAAGATGTAGAAAGTAGAACCTGAGCAAAGTAGGTGAGGATTAGCATCTGCAAAGGAAACTCCTGGGGGTAACTAATGATTCAGTAAGAAGTATGCAGAGATAGAATTGGGTCATTTTTACAAAGAAATACCTGATTGATGTCACACAGACACCATCAAATCCACTTCTCATTGCCTGATTAATAGAAGCCCCAAAGAACTGTTCAGATCACGCTGTTGACTTGGGCCTCAGCTGAATCCACTATAGGTGATGCTATTTCACCTAATTAAAGTTCTTCAGTAGGGAATAAATGACAGTTCCTTGTATCTGGCCAAGTGTTTGTTAATGAAGGAGTCCGGAGTCTTCCAAACTCAGCTGGCCACGAGGGGCTCAAGAAAAGAAACATTCTCCTTTCCACCAGCAAGTTGTTCATCTTATAGTTAGCCGGGGACAAAGCTTTTCTGTTGTGATTTGTTTTCCTTTTTTTTTTTTCTTTTTTTTCTGTTTCAAAGTTTTTGTCCGAGAGTCCAGAACTTAAAGATGACTCCATTTTGCAAGAAAACCATGTCTAAGTTACAGCATACTTAGGGGGAGGGATCCTAACTGACTTCTCACCCAGGATCTCTATTTTTGTTGTTTTAGTTTGTTACCCGCGCACGCGCCGGCGCGCGCGCACACGCACACAGGCAGATAGCGAAATTCTACTAAAATTGCTGAAGAAGTGCGAAAAGTGAGTTTAAGTGTGTCTAGCTCTTAAATTCAATAAGATAGTGAGGGTAATGATCACTAACAACGGTCTTGTCCCTGATTTTGTTTTAGAGTCATTCAAATTTTGCGATGTTTATGGCTCATTCTTCCTTAAGAAACTGGGTTACTTCCAGTTTTTAACCCCCAGCCCCACACCTGCGCCCGTGGAAGCCAGAAAGCCAACGCTTGAGTAACGTGGCAATGCATTTTAAGAAGAATCAGCTCCTTGGAAGTGGGGAGAAAATATATTACTGGACTTTGCAGAGGCCAACACGCCCCAGCAGGTAGGAGATCACGAGGAGGGGCTCCCGCTGGCCGCCGCGGCCCCCTCCTGCCCGCCCCTCGCTCCAGCGCCCGTTGCGCAAGGCCGGGGCACCAGTCGTCGCGGCTCCCCGGGGAGCCGGGCCCTCGCGCTCCCTCCAGGATGGGACAGGATATGACAGCCCGGTTTGTGCACTAGCATCCTTAATATTCCCTTCCTTTCAGAAGCAAATAGAGCGTTCCCTTATCTGAATGCTAATTTCCTAGTTAAAAACCCTCCCTTGCTGACAAGGGACTGAAAGAGTTTTAAATCACAGATGTAGAGTATCAAATGCAATAATGCTCTTGCAATAGTGCATTGAAGCCTCAATTAATTAACCCTTGGGCTAAGTAGGCAGGTACATGGCGGTGGCCGCAGGCGGTGGATGGATGAGATTTAAATGTGCATCTCATTTCCCCAGCACGGAGCATGCCGTTTGGTTCAGAAAGGAGTCATTTTGCACACTCGCCTCATTTACTCGGCGCTTTAATCCCCCTAATTCCACCTGAGATCGGGGGAGAATTGAAAAGGAAGGCGAGGAGCAGAGGCTGCGGGCCGGGCTTTTGTGGCGCGCGGTCCCCCGGGGCCGCGCCGCGCGGGGCCTCTCCCCGGCTCTCGCCTCTGAGCTGCGTTGGTGGGAAACGTACGCGGCGAGATCAAGGGGAATGGGGAGGTTTGTACCTTTTTAGGGGGTGCTGGCAGTCTTGGAGGAGGACGGCGCGCCGAGCCCACGCTGCCCCGGTGCGGGGCGCCCGGGCCAGGCCGCGGCTTGCAGTGGGTGCGCCGGAGCGCAGGGAGCTGGGGGTGTCCGCGGGGCTAAGCTGCGGAGCCCCGACGCCCGGTGGGCGTGCAGGTGCGGTGGGTTGGATCCACCGCGCTCGGGGGTCCCGCCGCCGGGGTTCCAGAACGGCGTCCCACCCCCGGCCCTGGCGCCGCGTCCCGCGCGGACTGGGTGTAACTCTCCAGCTCATTTCTCTCCACGAGATTTACCATCTGTGAACTCGTCTTTAACCTAATAAAAATCATCTAGCTTTTGACTAACAAGAAAAGGAAACAGTGCTCATTGTGGGGTTTGGGGAAAATGGCTTCACTAATGTGCAGGATGAGAACGGAGTGATTTATAGGCGGTTTTAACTGTGGGCTATGATTAGGGGGCTGGTAGTAAGTGCATTAGATGTCTAAGTGTGGCAATAGAGTAAATAGGCGTTTTATTTATCGCAGTGCCAGGGGCCTCTTAGCGGAAGAGCGCTTCTCCAAATTGAAATATAGCAGAGTTTACACTCCTGATTAGGGCTTCAAGCGCAGAGCCCAAGGCTATCAGCTAAGCAGAAACAACGCTCGCTGACACCTAATTGTCACTGGATTAATGTGCAAACAGGGACAGAGAACAGCAACAACAAATAACCTAGTGTCAGAGCCGTCGGTGGCGGTGTCCACTCGCAGTGACTTGGGGCCAAATTGGAGTTTATATGTCAAAACAGGCTCGGATCAATGTGTCGGCCGCCTCCTGCGAAGGGCCCGACGAAGCCCTGGCAGTGGTTGATCTATGTGTGTGTGTGGGCATATTACCTGCCGGGAGTGGAGGGGAGCAGGCAGACAGAGGAGGTGAAATGCCTTTCCATTAATTTTTTTCTGCCTGATGCTCCCGAATTCACAGCTATTAAGATAAATTTATGTGAATAAGGTCTTTCTCTCCAGGATCTTGTGACTTTCGCCTGTCTCCATATAAAATTTAATAACCCTGTTTGTGAATCAAATCATTCCCTCAACAACAGATTCAATCTGGGTTGCCACCTGTCTGGCTTTGGACAGGAGTGACCAAATTGGGCAGCTGGGCTCCAGCTTTTCACGGGGACGGCTGCTTGGTTGGCTGAAGGGGAGCTTAGTTTGCTCTAGGGGGGTTTTCCAGAGCAAGAGCTAGATGTACTGAAGGGGGAAGGAGGACAGCCTTCCATATTCCCCAGACCCCGTTTTTCTTTAAATGACCAAATTGGTGACAGCCTGATTTTTAAAACACAAGAACTCATAACAGTCCAAAGCAAGTGGTGGAATAGGTTACCATCCAAGGAGGTCTTATGCCCACTCATTTTTCTTCTACAATTAGCCATTTCGGGAGGGAAAAAGTCACAAATACATGAGTTATGTTCCTAAATGTATTTCTAAAGTTCTTAAGTTTTATTGAGCATGAAAGTTGGTCTTTCCCTGTGTTAAGGATTGAAGAAGCTATAGAACTAGCTAGTAGCTCAATGGTGCAAAGTCTTATGATTTAAACTTGACATTTGCAATTTTTTGCTGTAAAATATTACTTTCTTTATTTCAAGACTTTAGTTGAAAACCTCATAATTCCTTTTAAGCTCCATTTGATTGTCAATTGCACAACTCTCTCTAAAGCTTAGGGCTTATGATTTTCATACACACATGATTTATGCTTTCTGTGGCACAATATAATGTACTTTGGTGCAGCTCGTACTTATTTCCTCTTGCATCATGAGAGCCTTCCCTTTTAGAGACTGGGCTTTTATAGTGAAGCTATGAAAGAGTTGCCACCTGACACTTGGTCTCCCTGGAGGATCTTTTTCGCTGCCACAGCCAACCTTCTGTATCACTTCATTTAATGCATTTTCAGAAAATGATGATCTGCCTATCTACACATTGGGATACTACAATGAAATAAATTTTCACTCCTGGAGGTATCAATAACTGGCCCATTCATTGCCTCAAGTACAGGGACAAGCATGCAGAACTTGTTTTGGAAGTTGCAAACACTGAGATTTCTTTTAATCCACTTACTGTGAAAAAATCATGAAGCTAGATCTGCAATGGAGAAATCCCATCTCCATTTTATTAACAACATGCTGGATGAATCCATGTGTTTTTAATCCGGATGCAGAACTCCAAGTCTATCCAAGCTGCTAACTAGAGTATAAAATTTAAGTTACTGTCCTCCTTAAACAACAACACTTAAACTACCAAAATGTCACAAGGAGATCTTGAGTTTTTTGAGGAGAGATCACACAGGAAACATGTGATTTTGTTTATCCTAATTATGTCTCATAGATCTTATTTGTGGATGCCAAAAATGAGAAGGAAATGTAGAGACTGTTAAGCCCTTTAAACATCCCTATTTGCAGATGGGACAACTGAGACTTAGAAAGGTTAAATATCTTGCTCAATACTGCACACATACACAATGAAACCTTCCAACTATTCCTTATATACAATCATTATTCCTATCAAGCCATAAGCAGTGTAAATATATGAGAAAATAGCAAATGTTTTTGTCATACTTTGTTAATATTGTTCAAGCACTTAAACATTAAAACTTTCCTACCCCATAAAGAATGATTTTTTAAAAATCGCTGACTTAAAGTAAGAAAAAATGGGTGTTATTCTTTGTTCACTTATCTGGAAATTGTGAAACAGAATTAAAATTTTAAAGACATTTTCAGTGTTTGAAAGAATTGGCATATCTCTGTCACTTGTAGTTTAGGTTTTTTTGAATTCTTCTTCCAGTTTTCTGCCCCCTTTATTGCCCATTTTTTGGCTTCTTACCGTCTCCTTCAGTCTCTACAGGGAGGAAACTAAGACTCAAGAAGTTGATTTTGTCATAACTTGGTGAGATATTTCATTGAGGATATAAGACAGAACTCCAGATACAATGTAGTTTAATCATACTTACCCATGGCTTTTCCTTGTTCCTAGTATGATGAGTAATCAGGAATAACCTCGATTATATTGCCATGCCCTCCCCCAGGGGATCTTCCCAATCCAGGGATCGAACCCAAATCTCCCACGTTGCAGGCAGATTCTTTACCATCTGAGCCACAAGGGAAGCCCGTATTAAAAGAAGGAAAGGGAATATTTTGTCAGTTTTTAACTAATTCTGCTGAAGAGTTAGACGTATTTGTACATGAATCTGTCTCGAAGTTTCAGTGATTGCCTTAGAGGTTGAACTTCAGGATATGCCTGAATTACTAAGCCTCTGCCGCACTGGTGTGGCTAGGTTATAGGAGAGTTGAGTAAAGTGAAATAAAATTATGTCAACCAAGAAAACACAAGTCTCCCAGAATTTTGAAAGTGACTGTTTCAATCTACATCTAACCTGAAATTTCTGACAATGTGTGCAGACTCTGGGAAGTATATTCACGTTAAGGAAATTTATGAAATCTAAGATGGGGACCACTAATGAAGTCTGAACTTTGATGAGTATGACCCAGTCCACACAACTTACCACCCCAACCTGAGTTCCTGAGAATTTCAAAACCAATCATCATCAAAATAACTAGTACTCAGCTTATAACTGGCTTTCCCAAGTGGCTCAGTGGTAAAGAATCCACCTGCTAATTCAGGAGATGCAGGAGATGCAGGGTCAATCCCTGGGTCAGGAAGATCCCTGGAGGAGGAAATGGCAACCCACTCCAGTATTCTTGCCTGGAAAATCCCATGGACAGAGGAGCCTAGCATACTACAGTCCATGGGGATGCAAAGAGTCGGACACGACTGAGCGACTGAGCACGTATGCAAAACCATTGCTTAGAGAAGGACCAGGAGCTGAAGGAGAAAGAGTGCTACTGCTTGACTGGTGGAAGGCATGGGTGGTGATGGTTCAGGCCCTACAGCCGCCTAGCGGGGGCCTTGGGTAAGTCACCACCAAACAGGGACAGGTTGCAGTTTCCTGATGCCACCAAGGGGCTGGGCACATAGCTTCTCAAGGTGAGGTCCTGAGCCCTCCAACTCTGCATCCAGCAACATGCCCCCAGCCCCAGGAGCTCTCATACACTCTAGAGTTTAAAATGCTCTGACTAAAGGACCTACACATTTTCTTGTAAATGTGAGGTTATTAATCACTTATGCTTTAGCAATTTGAACTCTAATATTACAGTTTGAGGGAAAGACTTGAAGAGACACTGATGACTGATTTAAAATACTCCTTCAGACTGCAGGAGTACTTCATTAGGCAAACTCGTCAATGACTTTCTTCTTAAATGCATTTGCTCACGAGAACTTTAATGGTTGTCACTATTTGCCTCTTTTTTTTCCCTTCAGTGTTTTGTTTCCATACAGTAATAACCTACGATTTTTTATATTCTCAGGTTATGAAAGCAGTCTTCCATTCTTTTTTCAATGTATTTATTATTTAATGTATTTTTTATTGATGTGTAGTTGATGTAACAATATTTTTTGATATAACAATATTTTTTGATGTAAAAATATTAATATTAGTTCCAGGTGTACCACATAGTGATTCAATATTTTTATAGATTATGCTCCATATAAAGTTGCTATTTGCTTTTCAGGTTCTCGCTCTACTATAATAGTTTTCTTTAACAAAAAATAATTTGTAGACTAAGAATCCTGTAAGGTAGCCTCTGCCTAATTTTCTCACCTATTTAAATTACTATGTCCTAACTCTAAGAACTACCATGAATTCATATATATAGTAACATAATTTTTTTTGCCATTTTTACTTTCTGAAATAAAATGAAAACTTAAAATATCCCAAATTAATACTCACTCAGGACTGTATAAGGAGCTCAGTTCTGTAACATCATAAAATGTCACACATCTACACATTTTTCTTATATTTAAACATTAACTAAAGGCAGGTGAGGTATACTGGATTCCAAACATGCATATTGTCCTTTGGCAAGCAATTTTTAGAGATCACTTTTTCTACCCTGATGCCAGAGCACTAATTCTATTTTCTTGTTACTACCAGATTTTAATGACCCCATGGCGTGCTGGACCCCATGGCGTGCTGCCGTCCATGGGATTGCAAAGAGTCGGACCTGACTGAGTGACTGAACTGAACTGAACCAGATTTTAAAATCCAGCTTGTGAACACTGGGTGGGAAGGAAAGGATGGGATGAGTTGGAAGACTGTGACTGACACATATACACTAACACATGTAAAATAGATAGCTAGTGGGAAGCTGCATAAAGCACAGGGAGCTCAGCTCAGTGCTCTGTGATGACCTAGACGGGTGAGGTGAGGGTGGGGTGGGAGGGAGGTCTAAGAGGGAGGGGATATATGTATTCATATGGCTTATTCACTTCATTGTACAGCAGAAACGAACACAGCATTGGAAAGCAGTTATATCCGAATAAAATTTTGTTTTAATCAAAGAGGCATTTCCTGCATGGAGCCTACAAGGTTTCTCTGATGCAATGTGTATCAATTTGTGTTCTTGCATGGTTAAAATGCAAGGCAAAGTACATGCCAAAAAGTCAGCAACTCTTTCTATCATGCTTAATATTGCTCATGGAGGAACAATATATCGTGTGCTTTCTGTATACTCTTGGAAGGTAAGATTTTTTTTTTTTCTTGCTTGAGGGAAGTTTTTCTAAGAGCACATCTTTTTAATGGTATTCTTTCCCTTCTCAGTGAGGGACTATTGATTGAGTGGACACTGCTTACTGTAGCTGTTCTGAACTGCCAGCAGCTGAGTTTCCTGTGATTGATTTTATATAGCACCTTTTATACTTGAGAAATCCCAAAGCACTTAACAAAGCAGTGAATGAGTTTGATGCTGATAGTGATGGCGTAGGCAAACACCGGCGATGGCACGAGCCCACGGCAGCTCACATTGCTTCAGATTCTTGAACTCTCCAGAGGGCTGCTCGGTCAGGTCACCACCGTTCTTTCTGGTTGGCCTGGAATCTCCAGACTGGAAAGGACATCTAGCCAACTTCTCACACATCCCTGGGTCTCTGAGCAGCCCTCAACCACTCAAGATGGATGAGATAGGCCACGGTGGGGGGCTTCCATGAGCCACTAATTCCCTAGGCCTCTCGTTCCTCTGCGGTTCAATACAGGGGTGAGATTCAGGGGTCCCATTCAGAAGTTCCAAGATCATCTCTGATTTCTTGAGTAATTACTGTGCCTCAAGTAGGTACCCAGTGCTGTTTCAGGCCTCTGCTCTGGAGAGGGAGGACTCTTTCCTGCCATTGCCTGCATGCTCAGTCATGTTCGACTATGTGTGACCCCATGGACTGTACCCTGCCAGGCTCCTCTGTCCATGGAATTTTCCAGGCAAGAATATTGGAGTGGGTTCCCTGACCCAGGGATCGAACCCATGTCTCCTTCGTCTCCTACACTGGCAGGCAGTTTCTTTACCACTGAGCCACTTGGGAAGTCCTTAGTACTAGTTAAGTGCCTAAAAGAGCAAGAGGACATCTCTGGAAATGCAGAGTGGGCTGCTGAGAAGAACAGAGCCTCACTCACTTCTTTAGCTCTAGCCCAGTGCTTAGCACGTAATCACCCTTCAGTGAATGTTTGAGTGGATACATGAGAATACAGTGTTTTTTCTGTGTCAGAGAAAGGCAAATTTCAGTCCAGAATAACGGGTGTTCACAGCCGAGCACTAGTCTGTCTTCACAGTGAGCATGCAAAATAAGCCAGCCTTGTCCCCATAGAAACGCCTGAAGTGGGACAAAAATAATGCCCTTGGCTTTCTCTACCCTGCTTCCTGAAGCGAGAAACTAAAGTTGCATGTTTTACCTGCAGGTTTGGGAGGGAAAGAAGGAGAAAACTGACAAGGTGAGAAGAACAGACGTTAGGCTCAGGGGGAGGATGGTGGTCTGTGACCCTCCAGTGAAATGAATTGGTGGAAGGAGGTGTAAGTCTCAGAGTGGCAAGGAGACTGTCCCTGAAAGAGCAGAAGGAAAGCTGTAATACTCTTCTTAGGAATCTGGGCTTTTCTCATCAATGGCCTAAGTTTCCTAAGTGTCCCTCACAGGGATGAGGGCTAGTACTAGGGAGGAGAGAGAAAAAGGAAGCCGGGCTTGGTTCTCTAGCCCCACACCCCTAAGGAGGGGACTTAGTGGCCATGGAAAAGCAACAGTGCGAAGAGCTGATGGGGTTCCCCAGAGCTCCAGCTGGGAGTGGGTTTACACCCAGGTGTCTGTGTTTCATATGTCTGACCACCAAATTCATTCAGTCGCTCAGTCGTGTCTGACTCTTTGCGACCCCATGGACTACAGCACGCCAGGCCTCCCTGTCCATCACCAAATCCCGGAGCTTACTCAAACTCATGTCCATCGAGTCGGTGATGCCATCCAACCATCTCATCCTCTGTCGTCCCCTTCTCCTCCTGCCCTCAATCTTTCCCAGCATCAGGGTCTTTTCCAGTGAGTCAGTTCTTCACATCAGGTGGCCAAAGTATTGGAGCTACAGCTGCAGCATCACTCCTTCCAATGAATATTCAGGAGTGATTTCCTTTAGGATGGACTGGTTGGATCTCCTTGTAGTCCAAGGGACTCTCAAGAGTCTTCTCCAACACCACAGTTCAAAAGCATCAATTCAATTAGCTTGCTCCAAAGAAAGAGGGACTATCTAAGTTAAAATGATGGTTGCATTCCTCTCTGTCTGTGCTTTCTTTTTGTCATGTACATGGCCATAGCTTTGAAATTCATCTCCCAGCCAACAAATCACTTGTTTTGCCTCATGTGGTGGACTGACATAGTGTATCTCCTTTGCTCTTCAAGTGGCCTCGGGGAGGCTGATGGTATTGTTACACCCATTTTACAGATGTGGAAGCTGAGGCCCAGAGAGAGGTTAAGTGACTCAGCCATGGCCACACACCTAGCAAACCATGAAGCTGGAATTCAAATCCAAGTTATTAGATGCCATATCCCACTCATAGTCCACCATGCCTTGCTGTCTCCATCTCTAGTTTAAATAAATACTGCTTGAATAAAAGGAAGTTTATTGTTCTGATGTCCTGGTATTGGAAGGATTCGTTGTGAATGTTTATACTTTATTTCTGAGCTCAAACCACGAGGCTACTCTAAGCTATCAGCTAAAATACACTTCTAAAAAAATCGCAGGCCTCCCTCTTGTTTTTGGGAACAGAAGCAAACGCGTATGATTTTCATCCATAAGGTTCGTGGCTGTGTGTACTGACACCACTTGAGGCATCCTTTCCCTGGAGACCTCAGTAGCTCTGAGATGAAAAGGCTGGACTGAGCCAATGTGGTCCCAGTCCCCTTCCAGCACCAAGGTTCTGTGATTCTGGGCTGATGACGGTGCAGTGACCTCTAGCTAAAGAACAGGGACAGTGTGGAATGGCACAACTGGCAGCTCAGATCCACACTGGCCTACTGGGAGCTGATGGTGACAGGCACTGTGCTACAGCTGGGCTCAGGTACACACACAGGGCATGGATCCTGCCTTCCAAGACTCTGGGGTCCATGAAGCCCCCAAGAGGGGCCTGAACAACATATGCGTGTTGCTCAGATGTTTGTATTTCATTGGACAATTTTAAGATGTGTTCCTTGCTCACATGGGAAGAATTTAAAGAATGTCTGTATCTGACTAATCGTTCCTGATAGCCATTGAAAAAAGAAGTCCTATTTAAATAGACTTTGAGGAGACCTGAAAAAACCATGGTGTCATATTCTTGGAGGCTGCAAAGAAAAGGAATTCCAGAGACTTAAAGGGTGAGGGAATAGGCTGTGCAGTCGAACATGAGGATGGGTAGGGCCTCTGGTGTCTCTGGCTGACATGAGTGAGCTGAAGGACCTGATTAAGAGAACCAGGGCCCACCTCGTGGGGGGCTTGGATGGGGGGCCATGGATTGCATGACAGTTTTGTTCGGAAGAAAAGCCAACCAAAGTCACAGGGAGTCCTGGCAAGGCCTAAGGAGAGAAAGCTGTTCCCTTGGAGAGAGTGGCATTTTGGAAAACTGAAAATCGCTTCAGTAATATTGTATGCGAGAATCTTCGTAACCAAAAAGAAATGAAATAAACCTCTCAGTTTGAAGGCTTCTTCAATATTTCACAAATCACACAATCATCTCCAGCTTGCGACACAAAGACAAATCCACACGACAAACCTTATGGAACATTAGCGATATCAGGATAAGCTACATCTGCCGAATATCAATGACACGATCCCTTCTTGCTGCTAGTGTGGTTGACAATGTGAGGCGGAGGGTCCATTTTTTTTTTTCCTGTTAAAAATGGAAATCGGTGTTTGAGTATTCCATGAAGTTCTTCAGGTTCATTAACAAGGTCAAAATCAATGTTATTTTACTGTTTGGAATCATTTTTGGCGGAACAATGAAAAGAAACCATAGTCGAAGTAGTCTTAATATAATCATTTTCTTTTCATTGTTCTTTATGGGAAAATAATTTGGCCCGAAATTTAGTGGTCCCTTCAGGGAGGTGATATCTTTAAAAAGGTGGTCTGAAGGACAGGTTTTACTGTACTTTAATAGGCTGATAGATTAATATAAATCTTAATATTCATAATCTTTACCATTTCTTTTCTCAATATCTGCTCTATCTATACATCTATTTATAATGTATGCTTCAAACACAGAATATACGTGATTTTTATTGAATATGCTGATGGCGCTACAGGGACAGCCACTTGACCTAGTTAAAAAAAAATAGTGAGAGAGTGAGCCAAGGGTCAAACTTATAGTCTGCAGCTGAAAACAGATTTTTACAGATAATGCAATGGCCTGAGAGCACAGCTGTCCTTGCAACTTCGCCATGTGCTATTATTTGCATAAATAATAAATAAATACGTGCACCCTGGTGCCAAGGGTGAGCTGCAAGTGATCATGATGGAATGTGAACTTATCGCCTAATTTTTCTACCAAACCATGGAACATTTTCTACCTTCATATGCCCACAAAAGAAAATCACAATGATAAACTAAAGATGAAATTTACTTATTGCCTAGAGAAGAAAACATGCATTGGCTGACATGAATAGAGAAATGTGTGTTAATTTATCCTTATGTGATTATCTAAGGAGAAATTATCTAATTAACTGATTTCAGTTTTATTTTGACTCTGAGATTACTGGTTGTCCTGTCAGCTTGTCATGTTATAAACATTGAAGGAATTAAAGAATTTTATATATGTGTGTGTATAAAACTGATATGATACATTAAAAGATGTATATTATAGAAGTAATACGTCCTCATTATGGAAAACTTACAAACATTTGAGAAAAACCCTACATATTCCCACTACCCAGAGATAATCCTGTGAACATTTCTCTCCTCTGACTGACACAGTTCAGAGCATCCTATATGTGTAACATTGAAAATGCATTTATTAAATTCCACTGTAGAATGTCACCATTTATCTCACTGTTTTCTATTATTGGATGTTTGTGTGGTTTTTTATTTTTGTTTTCCTGTTGTAAATATCAAAGAGAAGCATTTTTTTACCTACCTCCTTGTTTCCATTTCAGATCTCCCCAGGAACTGGTCCCAGAGACAGAATTACTGGATTAAATGAAGTGAACATTTTTAAGGCTTTTGATACATATCACCAAATTACTTTTCACAGAGCTTTGACTAATTTGTAGTATAAACTTATTTCAATGAACTTTGATGTATTTCGCTCACATTATTGAAACACGGTGGTTTCAGCTTTCCAAAGAGGTGATCTCCTGTGATCTGTCCTGGACTTGGTGGTTGGTCTGAATGGGGTGCAGGGAAGTGTTGCCTTGGCCTGTATTAGCGCTAGTTCTGCTGGTTCATTCCTGTTCCTGTGAAGGTAGTTTTCTTTTTAAAAATTAGATGGCCCTCAAAAATAGTGTGTAGTATTTTAAATATTAATATTTTTAAAGAGAAGATAACTTGACTATGCATTTTCTTCACCTTCATTTTTTGTAATGTGAAAAACCCCTGGAATTTAATATTAGAAAAATTGAAACATTAAAAGTATTTATACTCCCTGACCCACCCAACTTCCAGTTTTGTTGGTTTAAAAGATTTTAAAATATTTTTAAAATCTGCCAGTACCTCAGTCCTCTAAGATAAACATCTAATGCTCTCCTCCTGTCCCCTCTGTTGACATGGATGTGGCTTTGTGTCTGCTGATACCACACCCTGTGTTTGAAGGCTGGGCTCTGGGAAAGCAGAGAACCGCCCCTGAATTTGTAGCTCCTGCATCTGTGCACACTGGGCACCCAGCACAGGCTGTCTGATATGTTCACTGTGCTTGAAACTCTTTAAACCTACTTTAAACACTGCTGGCTACTCCAAGATTCAACAGTCTGGATATGTGTGCATTCCCACCTCTCGGGGTTCTTTGCTTCCTGGATTTTTAATTGGCAACAAAACATGATTTCTGAAAAGCAAAAATAAATGTTGCAGGCAGGTTTCTTTTGGGGAGGACTCCCCAAAAGAGTTAGGCTTGGAATGGCTTGGAATGACTTTTTACTGGAAAAAGGAAAGAATGAAAGTTCTTAAGTCAAAGAGAAGCTGCCTTCTCAGAACTTGGCCCAGCATTGACCAGGGCTGTTACTGAAGGTTCTGGCTGCTTCTCCCTAAGGGGAAGTTCTGAAAAAAGTGAAGTCTAAGGACCCAGGAAGAGGCTCTGAGGGAACCAGCCAGCATTCAAGTTTGCTTGCCTTTGTCCAGAGACTGACTATATATATATATATAT
Source organism: Giraffa tippelskirchi (assembly GCF_054371585.1). Taxonomy (NCBI): domain Eukaryota; kingdom Metazoa; phylum Chordata; class Mammalia; order Artiodactyla; family Giraffidae; genus Giraffa; species Giraffa tippelskirchi. The sequence continues at coordinate 75,880,662 of NC_137281.1, read as the reverse complement.
ATACTCTCTCTATATAGTATATACTATATATAGTACATTAGTCACCTTTATTTTATTTGAAATAGATCCTTTCACTCTAATGCAAAGTGATTTATAACTCTATAAAATACAGCATCTTTACCTGGAGATGGTGGGATATTAACAGGAGAATACAAATATTAGTACTACCCCTCCCAAGCACGCCTTACAAAAGACATTTGCTAAGTTTTGTTATTTATAAAAATATATTTAGCTACCAACTCTACTGTCATTGTGGAAAATTGCACAAACCAATATATGTTAGTGAATAATTTTACATGTAGTTAATGTCTTTTTTGATTAAGAAAGTCTTTTAAAGTACGTATTAATTATGCATCGTATGTATCCTGGGTGACTAAAACAGCTCTGTGAATAGAGACCCGCCAGTTGTTTTCTTAAAATAACAGAATGCAGCTGTGATTTTTTTTTTAAATGAATGCAGCATATCTGGGAGAGTTATTTTTTATCTTTTAAAAGGGAGGGATGAAAATTAAATTTTTTTTTTAAGCAAATATAAGATTTTTGGAGAGAAGAGCATTAGGCTACACAAATGTGTGGGATATCATGGAGTGAAGGTTGTGTTTTGTCTGAAATGTTTCCTGGTTAGGACTCTCAACTTAGTCATGCGCAGGAAACGGGAAGACACACACGCCTTATGAGAATTTTTTTTTCCTTCCAGCTGTAATTGGGACCATTACCACTGTTTTCACATTTAAACTTCTCAGGTTTGTAAAATTCCAAGCAACCCCCACCTCTACCCCTGCCCCTAAATGATAAAAATCCACATTTGAAGGAAGTAGTTTTAAGATCACACTAGAGTTTGTCTTTGCCCCTTGGAAATAAAAGGGAATATTAATCCGTCAGAGAAAACACTTTGGAAGTATTTCCCTGAAGCTTTTTTTGACTTGTCAGGGTGTCTGTGGGGAAGTCCCATCTGTGTTCACGGCCTTGTGGTCCCATCCGAGCTGGAGGTGGTGGCTTTGAATGGGGCAGCGTCACCAAATCTGCATGAAAATTGGGCATTGTCAAAGTAATTTGCCACTTTCGGGCTCACTCTCTATGCCTTTTGTGTTCTGATCAATAAAAACTTAAATCCTTTACCCAGTTTAGTAACAACCTATTCTGAAGCATTATATTCTCCCTAATCTTCTCCAGTTCTGGTTGTACAGCTATCCATTTTCAATGATATTCATTTTAAAAGGTTAACAAACGAGAAACTAAACCAACCATACAAATAACAGCCCAAAGAACACTTTCCAAAATGTGTTGCTGTAGTGCCATTTCAAATTTAATATTCATGCAGAGAAAAGCTAAAGGCCACCAAACCAGGTGGATAAAATAGTACTGCATTTTATGACTCCTTCTTAAATGAAATCTCTTAAATATTGCTAATGAAGCCAGCTCTCCCACACAGCCTTGTCGGGCGCCCTTTCTAGGCTGGTACAGTTCCATTTCCCTGTCTAGCAATTTGCCCCAGGCCCCTATTAAATGAATTATCACGGCCCCTAAATCATCTCTGCAGGGGTTTCCTCTAATCCCATCAAGACACTTACACTCCCTTTCTTCCCTCCTGGTGACATAATGAATTATTGTTTCACGGGGAGCAGTTAAAGAGGCCCCTTTGGAGGAGTGGGACATGCTCCGGCCGAGGGCGGGGGTCGCGGGGTGGGTCCCGGCGCCTCGGGCTGGTACCCGGGGTCTGCTGGGGACAAAGCCACGCGCCGCCCACGGCCCTCCCGCCCCCGGGGTCTCCGCCGAAAGCCACCCACTCCGGATGGCCCCCTGCGCCCGCCCCCGGGGAGTGCCTCTGGGAGCCCAGGAACGCGGGGCCAAGAGAGAATATAAATGTTTTCCTTAACTGGAGGAAACACTGCACTCACAAACCACTTGCGGAATAGATTAAGCTAATTTATTAAACACAGTTTGCCTGCTGACTGAGCTGAGCTGAGTAATGATTTACATTTTTTTTCTTTCAAAAAACATTAATAAGAAGAAGTCAGGGGCCACAGCGGCCCTAATCATGGGGCCGTGGCTGGGGAGGGCGCCCCGAGGGCTGGGTGTGGGTCCGAGGATGGCCGTGTGACCGGACAATGGCCAAGCTTTCCAGCCCACACACCGCGTCTCCGCAGGCCCGCTGAGTGCGGGGAGCGGGCTGGGCCTCCAGTGCGGAGGCGGAGGGCTCAGACCTAGGGATCCTGGTCCCCCGAAAGGGCCCGGTTTGGGTTTTCACATCTGTTTTGGGGGGACTCAGACCATTCCACACGAACCAGTGGTGGACCTTCTGAAAGCCCAGTGAGCTTACGCACTTTTTGGAGATTTTGAAAACGTTATATTGGAGGACACGTGTGGAGTGGCCATTCTCAACCTTGTCTGGTGCCAACAACCCTCCTTTTAAAACAAGTTTGTTGTAATACTTCTACCATCTTGCAGTGAAAGACTTGGATAATATCACCTACTGAAGCACAAGGTTAAAAAAGAAAGGAAAAGAAAACAAGTGAAAGAACAGATAGGAGGAAGGGGGGGGCGGGGGGAGGGAAGGAGAAAAACCAAGATGACCTAACTGTAAAGAAAAGAAAAACAACAAATGAAATGTAACAAAATATGCGTTTTTTCCTTGCGGACAACTGTAAAGTAGTCAAATTCTTGCACTACTTTCTAATACATACATTTTAAGAGGAAACTGTTCAATTGATTGTTTTGAACTGACTTTTTGCAATAAGGCCTAAATAAATGTATTTGTTACTATACGTAGGATGTCCCAGGGTGACAGCTGTGCATGTTGGAGATGTCCCAGGAACATGAAACCCATGAACTATACCATGGTCAGTGACATGATTTTCCAGAGTGGTGAATCAGTTCAGTTCAGTCGCTCAGTCGTGTCGATCCCATGGACTGCAGCATGCCAGGCCTCCCTGTCCATCACTAACTCCCGGAGTTTTCTCAGACTCATGTCCATTGAGTCGATGATGCCATCCGACCATCTCATCCTCTGTCATCCCCTTCTCCTCCCGCCTCAATTTTTCCCAGCATCAGAGTCTTTTCCAATTAATCAGTTCTTCGCATCAGATGGCCAAAGTATTGGAGTTTCAGCTTCAGCATCAGTCCTTCCAATGAATATTCAGGACTGTGGTGAATAACTCAGTATAGTGGCAGACAAAACTGTACATGGTAGTTGTGTATATCTGGAAAATTCAGTGTATGTTAAAGCTCCATAAAAATACTTTGTTTTTTGTGGGAAAAAAGAAAGTTCCCACAGCCCTACGACTCTAGCATAAGAGTTTTCATTTTTCCATGTTTCTGTATCTTGTCGTTTTTTGTCCAGATCTTTATGTATTGCATACTCATTTTTTTTTACATCTCTTTTCTTATTCTCTGTTAGGAGTGGGTTTTAACTTGTATTTATTCTTAAGCAAAGTAATTAAAATAGGTAACAAAGGGTTTTCAACACAACTTTACCCAAGTGGGCTGACAAGCTAAAATTTTTAGTGTAAATGTTATTCCCTCAGTTGTGTTATTCTTTGCGACCCCATGGACTATAGCCCATCAGGCTCCTCTGTCCATGGAATTCTCCAGGAAAGAATACTGGAGTGGGTTGCCATTGCCTTCTCCAGGGGATCTTCCCAACCCAGGGACTGAACCTGGGTCTCCTGCATTGCAGGCAGATTGTTTACCATCTTAGCCACCAGGGAAGCCCAAAATTTTTGTAAGCCTTTAAAAAAAATTATCACTGTAGCAGTAAAGTAGGACTATCATATTAATTTAACAGCTCACCTTAAAGAATCCTTATACATTTGCATGAGTCAGAAGTGTAAGTGGGTGACAGGTTCTTGAACTGCTGATTTAGAAAGTCCTGAAGTTGTGATCTGGAACACTTTGGCTTGGGAGACCTCAGCCTGAGGTCTGTGACTTGAGTTCTGCTGGAAAGCAGGGCCTAGAGAGTGGATAAGATGGTAGAGAGGCCATCTTGGTTTGTCTCTGGTTTTGAAGGGTGCCGGGCCAAGTGTGCTGGGGCGACTGGGCGATCAGCTCCTCATTTGAAGTCCGTTACTTCTGTTCCTGTCCCCATGATGTTGCTGCCTCTGGATTAGTTAGATCTTTTCTGGGGACCCAGTAGGATCTTTCCAGTCCTTTGTCCACACCCCAAGGAAGCCTCAACTGAAGTTTGATTTACGATTGATAGCTGCTTTTCTGTCTTCTTAAGTATTGTATAGAACATCTTTGCTGGGAATAAGTGTTACCTTTCAGCAGCTTGATAATAATGATGGCTACCAGTTACTGGGCATTTTGTATGTGCCAGGCAATGTACATTTACATCATTAAGCTTCTTAACGATGAGGGATCTCATTCCCTGAGCAGGAATCAAACCTAGGCACCCTGCACTGGAAACACCGGGTCTTAACCACTGGACCACCAGGGAAGTCCCGAGGTAGGAATCATTATTTTCATTTTGGCGATGAGAAATGCACAGAGAGGTTAAGTGTCTTATCCAAAACACAGATTGGCCGATTTTCACAGCCCAGGGTTGTTTCACTATTTAACACTCTGCATCCATTTGAAACTATATAAATTTGAGCAATATGAAATGACATCCCCAGACCTCAAGCTCTGTCTCTAGTTTAGGAAGACAAGAAAAGGTGAGCAGAGAGACTCCAGGGCTTTCCCAAAGCAGGGGATCTTCCCAACCCAGGGATTGAACCTCGGTCTCCTGCATTGCACAGTGTGGCTGCTCCCAATGACTTCTTGATTACAGGACAAGGTGTTCCTGGAACAAGCGAAGGGCAGAAACTTGAAAACCTAGTAAGAGGAAATGATCCTAAAACAGTGAAGCTTAATAGACAGGTTTGGCATATTTTCAGCATGTAAAATGTCAAATTCAAAACATAAGTGGTAGCACAAAATCTGTCACCAAACCACTGGGTGACTATAATTTAGTTGTTTAATCGCCCAGTCGTGTCCAACTCTTTTGCAACCTCATGGATTCAGATTTTCCAGGCAAGGATACTGGAGTGGATTGCCATTTCCTGCTCCAGGGGATCTTCCTGCCTGGAATCAAACCTTTGTCTCCTGCCCACGTGTCCTGCATTGCAGGCAGATTTTTTTTTTTTTTTTTTACCCCCTGAGCCACCAGGGAAGCCCAATAATTCAGTTAGTGAAGTAAATTTCTTCAGCCTTTGGCTGCATCAGTGTTTGATGAATAAATATGTAGTGATTCTTTGTAGCAGCTAAGAATTTCTTGTACAAGAGAAAGAAGACCTGATCTTGATTAGCATATGTAGATGATTTTCAGCCTTCGAATGGAAACAATCAAGCCATTTTTGCTTTCTGACTAAAGAATGATCTTGTTAAGCCCAGAGATCATTGACTTAAGGTCCATTCTTGGTAACAACATGTAGAATATAGGGGCATCCCAGGTCCACAATTGAATCAATGTTAAGTTTTGAACTCTTCCCTGCTCCCAAAATAAAAATGAAGGGCTAGAGTCTGAGGATGGCCTCATCTATAAACTGGGTCCCTGCCCTCGGCTAGCTCTAAGCCCATGAGTTCAAGGCCGCATCGTTGCTGTGGCCCCTGGAAACACCAAGGATCTTCCTGAAGTTCAGCTCCAGACTTCATAGCATTCCCAAGTCTCCTCAGTTCTAGATGGCAGGCACTACTCTCATTGTCCTGGCATCTGATGACCTCAGAACTCCAGGACTAACTGGGCTCTTGTTCAAGCAGATTTTCAGAAACTCTTTTTAAGGGAATTTGAAGATCCAAAATGTTTTCTTCTAGCAAGTTAGGTCAGTGTGCTTAGTTCTGCCAACCACATGAAAGAACAGACTGTAGGTCTGGTCACAAAACCCAGGATGATTTATTACCCGGGCAAAGAGAAACATTGCAGACCACACCATCATTTATCATGTAATTACATGTCTTTCTGGGAGATAACACGTGTGACCACAGAAGCAGTAGAGAGCTGTTCTGCCTCTTGGTCTGGCCTCAGTTTCCTTGCCTGCAGTGGGAGAGGCGTAGGCAGAATGGTCTCTGGATCTCGACGGGCTCTTGCGGCCCTAACATTGAGAGTCTGCAGATATATGGAGAGGTGTAGCTCTTACACAGAAGTGGCCTCCTAGAGCTATGGGACCACTGATAGCACCTCCCATCTGTGCCACCTGACTGCTGAGCTCTTCCAGGCTCGGTTTCCTCATCTGTTAAAATGGAAATGATGATTACCCTAAGCAGTACCAACTCCTTAGGATTACTGGTATGTTCATTGAAGTAATGTACGTAACCTCTGGAAAAGAGAGTCTCAGAGAGCATTCAACCTATATTAACTCTTGCAGTTATTGAGGACGCCCCACTGTAATAGCTTTTTTTTGCTTATTCTCTTCCTTGTCCCCCATCTCTCCTTGCTTACGTCCACATTTACTCTTGTTGCAAAAGCTATCTTCAAGAGTTAACCTTAAGGGAAGTGATGAGGAACCAGATCTCAAGTACAGGAGTGAGAGATCCCAGGACTAAGCCTAGATCTTGCTAGAATGTGAATCTATTGCCCTTGTCAAGCCTTATACATAGACACAAATCACGGGCTGGGGTGTTGTTGGGATGTTTAGGAACAGATATTTCTTTCAGGTACCTTCATTTTTCCGTGTTAGAACAAGGAGGATTTGAATTTTCCTTAAATGAATCTCTCTGAGGAGAACTTGGAATTCTCAGGTGGCTCAGTAGTAAAGACTCTGCCTCCCAATGCAGGAGACTCGGGTTCTATCCATAGGTCTGGAAGATCCCCAGGAGTAGGAAATGGCAACCCACTCCAGTATTCTTGCCTGGAAAATCCCATGGACGGAGGAGCCTGGTGGGCAACAGTCCCTGGGGTTGCATAGAGTTGGATACCACTGTGACTGAACATGCACACATGCATTTGGGCAATGCTTGTGGAATGTCTCTCTCTCTTTTTTCTTTTGGTGATGTATTAGGAAAACATGTCAAGCTTTTTCTTTTTCAGACATAAGTGTTGTTTACTTAGGCTACTTTACTTACATAGAGGTTGAATAAACATCTCTATGCTGCTGCTGCTGCTGCTAAGTCGCGTCAGTCGCGTCTGACTCTCTGCAACCCCATAGACGGCAGCCCACCAGGCTCCTCCGTCCATGGGATTTTCCAGGCAAGAGTACTGGAGTGAGGTGCCATTGCCTTCTCCAACATCCCTATGAATAACCCTTTAAAACATTTACGTTTTTTCTCTTTCCCACACACCTAACAAATCTTAATTAACGTCTTTGGCTTCAAAATATGCCCAGTCCATTTCCGGCTGCCAAGGCAGAGTCAGGGTTCACATTGCCATATGCTGACAGGGACAAGGAGAGCACTCTTTCTGGTCCAGAAAGTGTCCTCCTTGGTCCCTGGGCATTTGATGAAGCCCGCTTTCCCCATTTGCTTTGCAAATCCACTTCGTCTACACCATCTCCTCCTGGAACCAGTTTTCTTTGGAACAGAAAACTGGGAAAACAGTAATGGATACCTGATGTCCTCCATTTTGTCTTACAGACCAAAATATCAGCTACTGGATGTAGTACATGTATAAGCCATACTATTGCATATATAATAGAATGTTCTAGGTGATCATCTCCGGACTCCTTAGGATGTGTAGTTACTTATTTCTATGATACAAATGCAAGAAATACACCAGAGAACCAGCCCCGCAACATGAGAGAATCAAGAAAATTTGGAAACAAAATCTCAAATGTTTAGTCCAAGCCACTCCTTAAGTCATTCTTTCTTTACTGCTTTTGTCATAACAATGGAGTATTTTTCATCCTTTTACTTTTAGCCTCATTTACCAAAAATGCCTTGGATTGATGGTCCTCTTATGTTTGTCCACAGGTAATGTTGCTCCTTCCTCTCCTTTGTTTTAGAGAAGTACTCTAGCCACTGTTTAAAGAACATTGTTCTTCGTAGATGGAAATGAAGATAATAAAGCCCACAAACTTATAGTGGTGGACTTGGGGTACACCACCCAGAGCCCCTGTTTAAGGCCAAAGCTGCTGTAAGTGCTGGTTGCTGAAGGCGGTCAGTCGCAGGAATTCTTCTCCAGGAATTGTCATCTGCTATAGGGAGCTGCTTTTCCCAGAGTCACACTCCTCGCAGGGTCAGCCTTCATCCCAGGACTGGGCAGTGTGGGCACAGAAGGAGCAACAGTGCAGGACCACCCAGCTCCAGAGTCACTTTGGGGTCAGCTGAGACCTTTGTGTTGAAAGCAGAGCAGTCAGCTTCTACCTGTTCCTGTTGCCTTCTCTCCCCCTCAAGGATGACTCCAAGAGCACCCCAGTAAGCCTCCTGGGACAAATCATCTCACAGACTATTTCCTGGGGAGCCTGACCTATGATACTGAGGCTAAAAATATTAGAAAGGATGGCACGCAGTATAGAGTGAGGGTTTTAAGTCCCCCTATCTGTTTTTTTCCCTAAGAATCCGATCCTCCTTGGCTAAAATAGTTGAAGAACATTGGGATAGCAATTGCAACCCAGGAAACTCAGGGAAAGATATTAAAATGTATGAAAATGATTATAATAAATGAGAAATGCATTTTAGAACTTTCTTTTTAAAAAACAAGCACCAAAATATCACTTTAAAAATCAGACTTGTGGAAAGTAAGAAATTTTACCAGGGAAACTATTATTATTAGAAACTCAGAGACCAAAGAGCAGTGTTAGGACCTTGATGTTTTTAGTTTTTTTTTTTTTTGGACATGAATTGCTTTGTATAATAAATGCTTAGTGATTGAGGCAGCCACCTTATCATGGTCATTGAGGCTGAGGGGGATGGAAGGATAAAGGGACAACAAATGAGCTTCCGGTGAGAAAACTGAGGTACCAGTGAGGTCTGCCCTGTGTGAACACTTCATTGGGACTATAATTTTTAAAACTTGTCCTTCAAAGGATTTATCTTATAACATTCAGTGACTATTTCCTTCAACACAGAGTTATAATGAGAATCCTTACAATTGATCTTGATAAGGCAGGATATATGTATCAAAATATGTATCAAAATAAGACTCTTTTTTACTTAAAAACAAACCTTTACTGGAACTCTTTAGAAATTATTTTATATAAGTTAAATCTCAAAATGTTATCATTATAAATAAAAATCAAGCAATGAAAAAGTGCATTAGAATAAACAGTTAAATCCCCTTCTCAGGGAGAGCTACTGTTCTCAGGAGACTTTCAGACCCTTTACTCAGGTGATGCAGCTATTCTTGGACTTACGCGTGCATATGGCTTGTCTTTCCATTTGTTGTTGTTTTTGCTTTTTCCTTGTGTTCTCACATTAATAGGATCATACTACATAGGTGGTTTTGTAAGTTTTACACTTGTTTTGCTTAACCGTGTTTTGTTAATACCCCTTTTAACCTATTTAATTCAAACTACATTGCACTATTCTCAACTGCTATATTAGAATTAAATTTGATGCTACATTGATCCTACGTATGTTAGCTATTCTGGGGGATCATACTGCTTATCTAAGTGGAATAAATTAACTATTTCAGTTTTCTAATACAATTTTTTATTTTCTCAAAATGCAGTGAATTAGATTTTTTCTGTTGCCTTTCTGACTAATTCAGTGGAATCTGACTCCAAAAATAATTCTTTTAAAAATAGCCAAGAAAAATAAAATCTAATTCCATTCTCAAAGTGACCTCAATATTTTCTTTGCTTTAGTATTATCCTGCCCTCTCCATGGATGTGTGTTTTGTTTTTTTTTTTAAAAAAAAGAATAGAGGGGAAGAAAACTAGTTTCAGCCACTCAATTTTTGTTTATGTTTGTTTTCAAATCCAAGTGGCCTTTTGTCAGCAGCAAGGTCTTCTCTCCTGCTCTATCACTGGTCTGTAAAGTAAATTGCAAAATGCTACCAAAGTCTGGCTACATCCTCATAGTGACTGTTTAAACCCATTACTTTCTCTTTTAATCAAATCACTGTTGTGTCAAAATATACGATTCTCGCCATGAATCTCCCCGGCTTGTTACAGGTCACCGGTTGCACCTTGAAAATGTTTGCTCTCCTAAGCGTCTTCTCTCCAGCCTCCAGCTAAATTGCTCCAGACCAAGCAGGATCATTTTTCTATACACATAGACCTCTAATTAATATATATACATAATGGCACTGAGAACCTGTACTTTACCAAGAGAGGAAGGGAAAATGCCTGGTCAGTAAGTAGGCAGGAGAATCATTTAGATTATGGCAAAATGAGCATTTAAACAGATACAAGCATTCAAATTATATTCAGGGAAAAAAGCAAACCCTAAAGATTCCTTATCCATGAATTATTGAGATTCAGCCTTTATTCTTTTCTGCTTTACAAAATATTTTATATAAAGCCGCCAGAGGGCGAATAAGGGAAATAGTAATTATGTTTAAACAGCCAACACTTCACTAACATAAAATATTTGTACAGGCTCTTAAACATGAAGTTAAGTGCCAGAGGCTATTTTCATTGTTTAATGTATTAAGTAAATAAAAATGTATCTAAGATGTGGACACACAATTAGTTTTGAGTTATTTATCCTGGAGTTTGTATGGTTTAGAAAAACTCCATCTTCTTGGCTCCTGCTGTCCTATGCATTTAACTTCAGCCATCAGCTATGATTAAACACCTGCTGTTGTGGGGAAACAAAGCACACTAATCCAATATGTATTTCTGACATCTTAAATATCACCCAGTCCCCTGACATCAGGCACAGCTTTTCAGCGGGATGGAATTCCAGAGCATATTTTTCTAATTTATGGATGGACAATAAATCAAAATTAAGCCTTGGGCAATGAAATATACATCAGTGCGGAATGAACTGACTGCAAACGAGGACCCTGCACAACCAAGGGAAAGGATATATTAATAGAATCCTAAAGCTGCAAACACTGAAGTGAAAATTAAGGAAGTTTATTTCACATTTTGTCCCTGTAAAACCAAAAGGCAAAGACAGAAAATGAAAAGTTTTTTCTTTTTTCATGCACAACGCTGAAGAAGCACATTTAGCTTTTTAGTCACTGTATTTTTAAATGCTTGCTTGTGGGTAATTAGAAACCCAATCTCCACTGCTCTTTTTTTAATTATTATTTTTAATGTTTAAGAAGGATTTGAAATGCTTAGTGCTGTTTCAATTTCACTCTTCTGGAAGAGTGAACAAAGGCCGATGTTGACAGTCATCAGTTTCTGCTGGAAAAGGTCAGAGGGTGAAGGACATCCTTCCCTCCCAGGTGGACTGGGCTGGGCTGGAAGCTGACCAGTGCTGAACAAATCTTCCCTCTATTGCCCTCCAACTATCTCAGCACCTAGAGACAGAAGTGACTTTAAAGCTTTATTTTTATCAGAAGACATCAGGCACCCCATGTGTAAGGCAACCACCTGACTCTGGCCACCTTGCTGTGGCCACTTTCAGCTCTGGACCAAGATCATCTTGGAGTTCCTCACATGGCTTGATCCTCACCCTCACTATTGCCAAGCACCATACATCTTCCACAGAACCTGCCAGGGCAACCATTATATTTATCAGGAATAATGTTTGTGTTTATGGGCGTGTCAGGATCCTTAACGAACATTATCTCTTGAATCCTCATAGCACCTCTGTTAATGGGATAAGTGGCAGATATTATTTAAATGTTAGAGACAGATATACAGAGCCATAACAAAATTGAGAGCTTTGTCTTGGGCTGCATGGCAAATGATGAAACTGGAGAAAGGAATTTTACAAACTAGCTTCCAGTTCTAGATCTCACTCAGACAGCAAATTCCACTTCTCCAGGTGACAGGAGGTTCTTCAGGTTATTATTCCTAGAAAGTGAAGTCACTCAGTTGTGTCCGACTCTTTGTGACCCCATGGACTGTAGCTGCCAGGCTCCTCCATCCATGGGATTCTCCAGGCAAGAATACTGGAGTGGATTGCCATTTCCTTCTCCAGGGGATCTTCCCAACCCAGGGATCGAACCCAGGTCTCCCACATTGCAGGCAGACTCTTTATTGTTTGAGCTACCAGGGAATCCCTTAAAGGCACTTGCATTATACAGTCTAGTTTATTTTAATAATTGTGTTTTATTTAGTATTTCTGGCTGTGCTGGGTCTTCGTGGATGTGCAGGCTTTTCTCCAGTTGTGGTGGGTGGGGGTTACTCTCTAACTGTGGTGTGTGGGCCTCTCATGACAGTGGCTTCTCTTTTGTGGAGTACGTGCTCTAGTGCAAGCTGGTTTCAGTTGCAGCACACAGGTTCAATAGTTGTGTCAAATGGGCTCAGTTGCTCCAGGGCATTTGGGATCTTCCCAAATCAGGGATCGAATCTGTGTCTCCTGCATCGGCAGGCAGATTCTTTACCACTGAACCACTGGGAAGCCCCAGTGCAACAATTATTTTTAGAGATTCTTGTTACTGGCTTACTAATTTGTACAGTATTTGTCTATGAACAATTATTTCTATAGATTCATGTATTTTAAAGTCATATGTTTAGACTGAGAATATTTCAAATGATTAAAATTAATCTCGAAGAAGATTGTGTAATTTAAGAATTAAGTTTTCATGTATCTCAGAAAGAAACCAGCATGTTCCCTGGCCTCAACTTTGTATTTGGAAAACTCTACATGGAATAGTACTTTAGTGATGTTTTAAAATTGATCTCCTTTGGGGTCAGTAATTACTGAAGCTGAAATACTTGGCTACTACAAAGCTTAAAAATGAAGCATTTCTTCCCCTCTATCATCATAGTTTTCCTTTCTGTGTTAGTTTCTCTTTCTTGTTAAAATCCTCAATATGACCGTTCATAGAAAATATGCATAAACTTAGCAGGAAACCCTTTGTACAAAAATGAAACAGTATTAAATAACATTAGTTTCTGAGGAAATTCTTTATTCTTTGAGGAAACAGTTTTAAAAGACTGCTCTTTCATTTTATTATCACAGTGCTGCATGTTAGTGATAGTAATAATAATGACAGATGTAAGGTGATGGTCCTGCTCTGGAGCCTTTAGGTAAATTAAGCTTAAGCAGTCCTTACAAGCAGACTGTGGGGTCTGTGCTGCTGTCGCCCTTCTTGACGGCTGAGGATGTGAACCTGGAGGAAGCGGTCTCTCACAGGGGCCGAGCAGTGGTGGATGGAGCGGAAGTGCAAACTCTAGCAGTTTGTCTGCAGAGCCTGCCTTTCAAGGACATCATTGTTCTACAGAATACTTTTATATAAAGGAAAGTTTTAGCCTTTATATGTTTAACTTTTAAACTCTGCAGGTTAGATTAACCTATCTCCTGTAGATTCAGTGCTACTCTATAAATCACTGAAGGGAATGACTGGGCTGTTCATAGTCACTGTCACATAAATGATTACAAGTAGGATTACAATATAAAAAATGGCATTCTTAACATCTGGATAGTTCTCTATCCTCATTTTTAGCTCCAAGAGCTTAATCTTAAAAATATGGGCCAAGACCTAGAATTACTGGCAAGAAGTGGGTAATTTCAACTTTATGAATAAACAAGTTTAAAAAATTCTTTTGCTCATTCTTAAGTTAAATAAAGCATATTGTTTGGTTTATAATAGTCTTTTAAATTCTTGTCAGAAATTTGTGATTGTATCAGATGAGTTCATTGATATTTTAAAATACACCTACTAATGAATGTGCGTGTGTGAGCGCTCAGTTGTGTCCCACTCTTTGCAATCCATGGACTGTAGCCCATCAGGCTCCTCTGTCCATGGAATCTTCCAGGCAAGAATACTGGAGTGGGTTGCCATTTCCTCCTCCAGGGGATCTTCTTGACCAAGAGATTGAATCCATGTCTCTTGCATCTCCTTCATTGGCAGGTGGATTCTTTACCATCTGAACCACTGGGGAAGTCCCATACTAATGAACAGTAATGTACAGTAACAATACTGCATTAATTGTTGTAGTGGCAACATTTGTTTAAAAATAGCTGAAACAAAATAAAATCTTTACCACTAATTTTTACCATTAGTATATTCCATATTTTTTAAAATGTATAAATTTAATCAATTTTTATTTGAGGATTTACCATGGTGTACCATGCACCATGTCAGGTTCTAAGGTTCAGTGCAAAAAGACAGATATGATCTCCCTTGTGGAATTTATCTTCTAGATGTGGAAAATCCTATTTTTGATCATTGGGAAAACATCATGAGAATAGTTGAAAAGCAAATAAAATGAAGAATTGTTCCCAACTTAAATAAGAGTTTTCTTTTGATATTATAATCCATATAATATTCCCTTGAAAAATAGTCTTAAGTTCTTTGGTGCCTCTTTTTGTAGGTTACAGCTTCCTTATTTCCTGTTTGCAAATTCCTAACTTCTGCTCATTTTCCATCGTTTCCTGCTAAAGATTCTCCTGGAGGATGCTTGGCCCATCTGTTACTCGAGCTCTGTTTTCTCTTATCTGTCTCTTGGTTGAAACTCATCAAATCCAACATTTAGGTTATATTCCCTTTCTTTGTTTTTTTTTTTTTATTGAGGTGAAACATATGACATAAAATTAACTGTTTTAAAGTAAGCAATTCAGTGACATTGAGTCCATACACAGAGTTGTACAATTACTTCTATGTAGTTCCAAAGCATTTCCATTTCCCCACAAGTGAGCCAGTATCCATTAAGCAGTTTCTCTCCTTTTCCTGTCTTCCCAGCCCCTGGCAACCACCCATCTGTTTTCTGTCTCTATGGATTGACCAGTTTGAGATATTTCATATAGATAGAATCATTGCAATATGTGAGCTTTTGTATCTGGCTTCTTTCAGTTAGTTTATCTCGGTTTATCCATGATGCAGCACAAGTCAGGATTTCATTCTTTTTTATGGCTGAATTATATTCCATTGTATTCTATGCTAGAATTTGTTTGTCCATTCATCTATTGATAGACACTTGGGTTGTTTCTACCTTTGGCTTTTATAAATACTGCTGTTATTTATGTATGACTATTCTTTTTGCATTTTCAATTCTTTGGGGTCATGTTGGGTTTTTTTAAATAAACATTTTTATTTTGTATAAATTTAGCTTTAAAGAAAAACTTCAAAGACAGTACAGAGAGTTCCCACAACCCAGCTCCACCTAATAGTAACATCTTAAAGACTCTTGGTACATTTGCCAAAACTAGGAAGTCAACATGAGTCAATATTATTTACAAACTCCAGACTTCATTTGGATTTCCCTAGATTTTCCACTAATGTCATTTTCCATTCTAGCATCTCTTCCAGGATTCCATGTTGTGTTCAGTCATCATGTGTCCTCAGTCTTCTCTGGTTTGTAACAGTTTCTGTCTTTCCTTATTTCTCATGACCTTAAGAGCTTTGAGGAGTATTGTTTAGGTATTTTGTAAAATGTCCCTCAGTTTGTGTTTGTCTGATGGCTTTCTCATGATTAAACTGGAGTTTGGGGAAAGAATGCCATAGAGAAGTGCTCTTTCTAGCACATCACATCAAGGGGTATGCGCTATCACCATGAATTTTATCACAGTCACCTGGCCAAGGTTGTGCCTGTCAGATTTCTTCACTGTAAAGTCCCTCCCCACCCTTCAGATACTCTCCTCTTTGAAATCAAGTCACTAAGTCCCACCCACACTCACAAATCTACACATTATTTGTGATTCTTCTGTAAGAAAGTTTGTCTCTCCCATTTATTTATTCAGTCATTTATTCATGTCAGTATGGACTTGCGGACATTTAGTTTATATCCTCTTGAGGTCTTGTCACCAATATCTGTAAGAAAAGTGATAAATGAGTGAGCGCAAGTTAAAGTGCTTTGAAGACAAGAAGGCCTTGGGTTTAATGTAGAATGTAGCATCCACAGAACAAGATGTACATTCTCACAGCATGGGAGGTTTGAAGATGATATTTACTAAGTAGAAATAGAACACACTTTGGTGTTTTTATAGAAGGTTGCATCTAAATTTTTTAGAAGGTTTGTTAAGGCCCAGCTTTTCTGATTCCTTGTTTTGTGCCCTTATATTATTCCTTGCCATCAGACCTTTGCACACTGTCGTATTTGTAGTTATTAATATACTTGTAGATAAATAAAGCGGTTCCGCACAAAATATCCCCACTCAGCTTATACAGATATTCTCCATCACCCTCCCCCAAAGGCTTGTGTTCTTGTCTGTTACCCAGGATTTAGAACCATGGGGTTTAGACAGGCGATAACTTAAAGACCAGGTGGAACTACTTACTCCTGCTATTGAAGAGGAAATGGAGCCCTGTGTCCTTGAATGTTCTCCCTAGATTATGCAGTTGCTGCTGCTGCTGCTGCTAAGTCACTTCAGTCGTGCCCAACTCGGTGCGACCCCATAGACGGCAGCCCACCAGGCTCCGCCGTCCACGGGATTTTCCAGGCAAGAGTACTGGAGTGGGGTGCCATTGCCTTCTCCGTTATGCAGTTAATCAGCAGTAAAACTTCGAGGTAAAGATGGCAAAACAGAGCCGTGAAAGAAAGTGAAACTTGTCTTGGATAAGGCAATAATCTAGTGATGGAACTGAAGGAAATAAGCGTATTGGCTAACTCTCTGCCTTATATCAAGACTACTTAGAGCATTTGTTTGATTAGTATTTAGGTTTCTGATTTCTTCTTCTGTGGTACTTTCATTAAAGAATTATGTCACTGTTATTGTTTTAAAAAATTAAGATGTTTAGTATAGCAACAAATTTATTTATATCCAAGAAGTAAGTAGCCAAATAAGAGGAAAATTCATTTTTGGAGTTTTGTTTTCACTTACTAGAGAACATATCCAAATAGTATCCATACAAAACACGTAGTCATTTAGTTTAAAGATTCAGTCTCTTTATTTAACAGCCCTACTTTGCATTTGAACACTTTATAGACATAACAGACGTTGCTTTTTTTAACAAATTTTTAAATTTTTATTTTTATTTCTTTATTTATGGCTGCACTGGGTCTTCGTTGCTGTGTGTAGGCTTTCTCTGATCGCAGGGGCTACTCTCTGGTTGTGATGCACATGGTTCTCACAGTGGTGGCTTCTCTTGTTGCAGAGCACGGGCTCTAGGGTGCTCAAGCTTCAGGAGTTGCGGCTTGTGGGTTCCAGAGCATGGGCTTAGTCGTTGTGGCACAGGCACCTATTTGCCCCATGGCATGTGGAATCTTCGCAGACCAGGGATCACACCCATGTCCCCTGCACTGGCAGGCAGATCCTTAGCCACTCACTAGACCATCAGGGAAGTCCAAAGTGTTGCTTTTTATTGGACATGTTTTGAGAGTAATATAGTCTTCAGTTTCGGGAATACACCTTTTGATGTTGGAGCATGGTTGAGTATAGTTGAGAAAATGTAGTAAGACGAATCATTATTTAGTATTATAAAATGTTGCACACAGGTAATACTTAGGGTATTTTTATTTTCATCAATATTGCAGGCTAGATGACTTACAAGTCTTCCTGCCACAAACACATAGAAATTTGGAGTTGAATATATTTTTAAAATCATTTTGAATGAAAAGATGATATCATAAGAAAGAAAGGGAAATATCCCAGGACCAAAAATGGAACAAGACAACAGAGTAATACATTCCTGAGCTGACACTGGAGCTGCCCTAGGGCATACTGTCCATTTAATACTTGAGTGTTAATACCACAGAGACAGAAGGAAAAGCCTTGTATATAAAGCAGGAGTTAAAATTGATATCTCTACAGAAATCTAGGACTCTCAAAAAAATAGTACACTAGAATAAAAAATCTGTCCATCAATACATGAAAACCTTTCTATCTCAACCTGGGCTCCAGATGAGAAAAAAGTCTCCCTTAAGGATGTATCTGCTCCTTGTGCAGGCTTGGTGCTTAATTTATATTTATTGCATTACTAGGTACACCTAAGGTCAGAAATTAACATAAAAGTCGTCTAGAGTTGGTGATATTTCTGAGTCAACTTGCAGAAGCCAAAGCAAAAATCTCTTTGGAAGGACCATCTCTTTAGCCAGGCAAAACTTCCCAAATAAAGCCTTACAGAAGACAACTTCACAATACAAAGTTACAAAACATTTGTGTTAAAATCAACAAACAGAACAATGGCAGATTAGTCATTCAAGAATTCAGGTAATAAAAAGACCTATTAAAAACTATAAAATGAGTTCGGTTATAAACATTGAGGACACAAATGGATAAATAAAAATAAGACAAGAAAGAAAAGAAAAATTTGAAGAGACAGAGAAGTTTTCATAATGAAAAATATATCACTTGAAATTGTATGCTCAATGGGCAAAATATACAGCATATTAGACATAGCTGAAAAGACAAAAGTGCATGGAAAAATTATCTGGAATGCATCATGAAGAGATTTCAAAAAGGTAACATAAAAATGATATTCAGAGACATGAGGTTTAGAATAAGAAAGTTAAAAATACATCCAACAGGATTCTCCTAAAGAGACTATAAATCAACTGGTAAAGAGACAAAATTTGAAGAGATAATGGCAATAATTTTCCAGACCTAATAAAATAAATAAATCTTCATATTAAGAAGTACAGTGCATCCCAAATGGGAGGCATAAAAAAAAATCCATGTCTAGATGCAGTGTAATAAAATTGTAAAACACAAAAGTCAAAGAGAAAATATTTAATGCATTCAGAAGAAAAGAGATAGATAATATATAAAGGAACCACATTTAGACTGTCTCTGAATTTACAACAATAACAAAAATTTACAATAACAACAAAAGCCATAAGACAATGAATAATATCTTCAAAGTGCTAAGAGAAAGTAACCACCAATCAGGAGCTGTGTATACAGCTACCTTATCACACAAGAGTGAGGGGAAAATGAAAACATTTTCTGACAAACAGAATTTTCTACTGATAGATCCTCAGTGAAAGATGAAATTGAACCCAGAAGGAAGAATTGAGACGAAGGACAGATTGGGAAACAAATAAGCATATGGGTGAGTCTACAAAAGAACTGACACGAACAACAACAGCAATTTATTGGGGGTATAAAAGCACGATAAATCTAAAATATTGGAAATAGGTATTGCTATATGGCAAGTGGGAGGTGATCATTCAGAGTTAAACTGTTCTAAGTTCCTTGGTGTGTTAAGGAGGCAGAGAAGATGCTGATTAACTTTAGATTCTGTTAACTATTCGTGTCAGAATTTTAAGAATAACAACTAAAGTTGATTAAATTTATGTTTTGCTAGATATTCCTGTTATTTAATTAAAACAAACAAAAAAACCTCTCAAGAGTTACTGCTAAACCTGGTACAACTTCCAAATTTAAGGAAGTGTGGGAGTTGGGGCAAGAAGGCAGGAATGTAATAGAGAAAATTCAATCAATTTAGTAGAATTCAGGAAAGGAAAGAAGAAATAAAGAGAGAAAAGAAAAAAAACAAGATAAAAGGAAAACACAAAATAATATGATAGAAATTAGTAATTATAATAAATGTGTAATGTTTAAACTAAAGAAATTATTAGACTGAATTAAAAAAAAATCTAGCTATATGTTTCTTGTACAACTATATATTCTTATGCATGCATGCATATATTCGTATGCTTTTAGTGACCCCATGAACTGAAGCTGGCCAAGTTCCTCTGTCCATTGAATTTTCCAAGCAAGAATATTGAAGTAGGTAGCCATTTCCTTCCCCAGAGGATCTTCCCAACCCAGGGAACGAACCCATGCCTCCTGTGTCTCTTACATTCGCAGGCAGATTCTTTACCGTTGAGCCACCTGAGAAGCCCCATATATTCTTTTTTTACCCATATATTCTTATACATGTAAATTATTGCAGATTAAAAGTAAAAGAATAAAAAAGAAAGTTGGTAACTATATTATTATTGGATGAAATAGACTTCAAGGAAAAAGTATCATTAGGGAGAAGACACAGATGGACGTAGGGTGTGGGGCCAGACGTTTGAGGAGCTGCCACATGACATGGAAGAGAGACTGTACGTCTGAAACACACTCTTACTGTTTTGTATGGTTCAAAAGGACAGAACCTGTACGTGAAAAGCATGGGAGGCAGGTATTGACTCAACGTGTTGAAAGGAATTTTCTAACAGTTAGCTCTCTGACATGAAATGCATTTGTCCCTGAAGGTTTTTAGGCCAAAGTGGTGGGGAAGCTGTGGAGGGGATGCATGGGCTAAGCTAGATGGATGGTTTCCAAACCAGACTATGCATTGAAATCACCTGGAGAGCTTTTTAAGAACACACATTCCAGTGCCTCTTCCCAGACATGATAAGTTGATTCTATATCCTAGGACTCTGTCTTTTTGAAATATTTCCAGGTTATTCTGACATAGCTGGTTCAGAACAGGTCAATAGAACAACATGTGAGAACCACTGGCCAGATGACCTCTAAAGTTCCCATGGACTTTAATGTTTGATAGTTTAAATAATCCCTTTGTAGACATTTACGTGTGAACTGGGGGTTTTACTAGAAAACTGGAGAGGTAAAATTATTGTTCCCAGGGTACAGAAGAATCATGGAGGCTAATCATATCTGTGAAATTAGATGTCACTTGGTGAACAGCCTAAGTGCTTTCTCCACTGTTCACAAGCTTTTCAGTAAATTTTGATGAAGGTGATGGATATGGACGTATTTTCTGCTCAGAACAAATGGCCCAATAGGCCAACACAGCTTATTGTTTACATCTCCAACATTCTCAGACTTCATGTAAGTGGACTCTGTTACCATTCTACAGCTCCAGAGCAGTGTGTCTAAACTTTTCATATGCATGCACATCACCCGAGAAGTTTAGTAAAATTCAGATTCTGATTTAGCTGGACTTGGCTGGAACCCAGGATAATAAGTTTCTAACAAAGCTCCCTATCTGCTGAACTTACTACTAGACATTCAGGAACTTTCTCTTTAGACAAGATAAAGAGGGAGGCACTTCTGGTTTTCCAAAGACCTCCTTTAAGCTAGATTATCATTTTGTGTTAGTATCTCTGTGAGAGAATAAGGAGGCTGAATATGCAGTATGTTGACTGGATTAGGCAACAGGGCATGGGAGTTGATATAAAAAGTCCAAAGTGGAAAATGGTGACATCTTGAAAACTTAAATATCTATGTCCACACATAAAACAGGATCACTGTAAGGACACAAAGACCTACCTGGCCCGTAAGAGGACCAGAAAATTCTGGTCTCAGAGTGGATTTTTTGTTTTTATTTGCATGGTTTTGTTTTCTAAGTTTTTGTCCTTTCGTAAGTCACTTAATCTTTGAGAGACTGTTTTGTCTATAACTGGGATCTACTAACCAGGACTTTTGTGTGCTTTGTCATTTTTTTTTATTTAGGTAAAATTTTTATAAGATAAAATTAACTACTTTGAGCAATTCAGTAGCATTTATTACAATATTATGCCACCATCTCCTCTGTCTAGTTCCAAGATATTTTCCTCTCTCCAAAAGAAAACCCAAACCTGTTAAACAGTCCCTGCCTTTTCCCACCTCCCCTCAGTCCCACACAATCACAAATCCATTTTCTATCTCTATGGATTGACCCATCCTGAGTTTCACATACAAGGAATCATTGTAACGTGTGACCTCTAATGTCTGGCTCTTTTTGTTTTGCAGAATATATTCTAGATTCGTTCATGATGTATCAGTACTTCATTCCTTTAAGGATTAGGATTAGGGTTAATAATACTCCATCATATACAAGTATCACCTTTTGTTTATCCATTCATATGTTGATGGACATATGTTAATAATCATATGTTAGGATTATTTCCACTTCTTGATCATTGTGAATAATATTCTGTGAATATTTGTGTATAAGTGTTTGAATACTTGTTTTCATAATTTTTTTAAAAAAAATATTTATTTATTTATTTGGCTGTGCCGGGTCTTAATTGTAACACTCGGGATCTTCAATATTTGTTGTTACATGCGCAAGTTCTTTAGTTGTGACAAGCAAACTCTTAGTTGCTGCATGTGGGATCTAGTTCCTTGACCAGGGATCAAACCCAGGCCCCCTGCATTGGAAGCACAGAGTTTTAGCCACTGAACCACCAGGGAAGTCCCCCGAATTGGTTATTTTTAAATGTATGATCTCATGTAGTTTTCAAATTGGGTTGAAAAGAGATTAGTATTTTACTGACAAGAAACCAGCTCAAAGGGACTTACTCAAGGTTCACAAGCAGTAAGGAGCCCAGAAACTTTAAGCTTCTGACAAGAAGTCCATATTCTTTTAAGTTATACCATCGCTGGCTCAGCTGTCTTGAGAGTCAAAAAGGAAGATGTGTATAAAAATGATCAGCGGGCTGTAAAGCCTAGATATGTAAGTTGGTGTTGATAGTCGGTATTCAACTGATGCTACAGAAATAGTTTTCTGCTTGCGAGGTCAGTGCACACTGTCTCTATTATGGCCAGAAGAGAGATTTTAGAATTGCAAAAGGTATAACAGAGTGGTTGGACACCAGCAAAGGAGTTTGACAAGGCTGTCACATCTGTTCAATATTTCTCCTGAAATGAGCATGGGTATTGCTGTTGATGGTTGCCGTAGTGGTATTAAGGTTGGCAGAAGGAGATGATGTAATCTGGAGCAGACTGATGACATCCTGGCTGCTGACTCTGTGGTTTCTGTGCTCGAAAAACTAGGACCTTAGACGAGGGATGATTTAGACGCTGATCATGGCAGCCAAGAGGCAGAATATTTTCGTGGCAGTGCAAACTGCAAGTGAAGAGAAAAAGAGAGTGAAGGGTTATGCTGCCATGGGTTGTCGATAGGTAGTGAGAGCTGTGGCCCTCTGGCCTGTAAAAGAGAGGCCAGGGACTTCCTGTAAGTCCAGTGGTTAGGGCTCATGCTTCACCGGCAGGGGGCACAGGCTCCATCCCTGGTCAGGGAACTAAGATCACGCAAGCCACGTGGCACGGCTAAAAAATAAAAAAATCAAAGAGGGAGCAGATGGCCTAGGCAGCATTCATGAAGATGAGGTACAGAGAACCATGTGTCTACTGGGGAGCTGGTTGGCTTCACGTGATCGCACCTCTGGTCCATTCTTAATTCTAATCTAGTCCCAGGATCTGATTAGTATGAAATAGCTGTGAGCTGAGCCTCAATTTACAGACTTTTACCAAAAGAGAAGATGAAGATCCACACAGAAATGTGGCTACTGTCAAGCTGAGTTAGACCCAGAGTGATGACGACAATATCTCGTGAAGGAGAAGAATGACGGGAGGCTGGGAGAAGGCATCATCTGTTTCCAGAATCCCGGAACACTTCCTTCTGAAATAACTCATTCTGTGTGTCTTGATTTCCTGACAAGTAAATCTTGAAGAACAGAACTGGCATTTATCAGGGCCAATACTACTATGTGTGGGTCTCTGGAAGGGTTCGTGGTGGGGTTTTTGAAATCTGTATTTTTGAAGAAATCATTGCTATATGAGGGTTCTTAGAATCTTCCTTGAAAATCAAAATCTATCTTTATATGACAGGTTTTTGTGGTTCTGAAATGACTACTATTCATTGTGGAAAACTTACTGAAATATGGAAAAGAGGAAAAAGTCATGCAAATTTTTTCAACTCAGAAATAGTCAATTAACATTTATCATTTCTTCTTCCACTATTTTATCTATATATTTATTTTTATATAATTGGGTCCTTATTTTAGGTTCAATTGGTTTCATGCTTTTAAAAAAAAAATCACTTATTTGTACATATATTTCTGGCTACTTCTCTGGGTCCAAGGGTCATTCTAGGGGTTTTTTTCCTATAGGATTTCTATACAATTCAGAGGAAATCAGAACCTAGAATTACTTATCCTTTCTAGACAGAAAGTGGCTCAGATTTTTGAGCAAACCACTCTCTAACATAGTACGCAGCTGCTTGTTTTCTCTGAATGCCTAAGTGGTGAGCCTGTGGCGAATTTCAGGTTCCTTTGGAAACCATAATCTGAAAAGCTATTTCTGCTTTGCAGAATTATGCAGAGGTAAGATGGGGAAACAGTGGAAACAGTGTCAGACTTTATTTTTGGGGGCTCCAAAATCACTGCAGATGGTGATTGCAGCCATGAAATTCAAAGACGCTTACTCCTTGGAAGAAAAGCTATGACCAACCTAGACAGCATATTAAAAAGCAGTGACATTACTTTGCCAACAAAGGCCCATCTAGTCAAGGCTATGGTTTTTCCAGTAGTCATGTATGGACGTGAGAGTTGGATTATAAAGAAAGCTGAGCACTGAAGAATTGATGCTTTTGAACTGTGGTGTTAGAGAAGACTCTTGAGAGTCCCTTGGACTGCAAGGAGATCCAACCAGTCCATCCTAAAGGAGAGCAGTCCTGGGTGTTCATTGGAAGGACTGATGTTGAGGCTGAAACTCCAATACTTTGGCCACCTGATGAGAAGAGTTGACTCATTGGAAAAGACCCTGATGCTAGGAAGGATTGGAGGCAGGAGGAGAAGGGGATGACAGAGGATGAGATGGTTGGATGGCATCACCGACTTGATGGACATGAGTTTGGGTAAACTCTGGGAGTTGGTGATGGACAGGGAGGCCTGGCGTGCTGCGGTTCATGGGGTCGCAGAGTCGGACATGACTGAGCGACTGAACTGAACTGAAGCATTGGAAGAGAGCTTCCCAGATGGCTCACTAGTAAAGAATCTGCTTGCCAATGCAGGAGACGCAGGAGACAGAGGTTTAGTCCCTGGGTCAGGAAGATCCCCTGGAGGAGGAAATGACAATCCACTCCAGGGTTCTTGCTTGGGAAATCCTATGGACAGAGGAGCCTGGCGGGCCACAGTCCACAGGGTCACAAAGAGTCAGGCATGACTGAGTTACTGAGCGTGCACACACACACACACACACACACACACAACTCTGGGAAGAGGACCACATGGTACCCTTACAGTATGGTGGAAACCAGTGGCCTAGGATGGGGGTAGGTGTGGGGCTGGAGGTGGGAGGGGGACAAAAAACCCCAAACTAGCCGCCTTAGGATACAGTAGATCTAGAAATTACTCTGGAAAGTCCTTTTCTTTCCTTCTGCTGGTCCAGCCCCTAAGCACATTTCCAAGTCTGTTGAGTCTCATTTTATCCTGTAAAATCTCCTGCATCCCTCTCTCTCTTTCTCTCCCCAGTTTTTACTTCCAGTCTTCCACTATAGACCTCACAGCTTGGCTCTTTGCTCATAGACTGGTTCAAGGTGCTCCCCAATTTTAAGCATTTCCTATGTCCAGTTAGTTAGCTGTCACTTCCTGTCTCTTGGAACTCCCTCCCCCAATCTCCACTCCCCGCAACCCCTGTGAGGGAAGCCAGGCACCTGACTCCCCTGAGACCACCTCCTTCCATGGAAATTGAATAATGCTGACCAGCCCTCAGCTTCCTCTCACTTCAGCCCAAATGCCAGTCATCACCATCTGGGACATTCCAGTCCCAGCATATGGCACATGGAAATGGACCAGGGCTTCAGTTCTGTGCATCTAGTTGAGCCGTCCACTCATCCCCAGACATCTGAGCCACCCCAGCTTAGGTCCTAGTCACCATCAAACAGAACACATCACCCAGGTGAGTCCTGCTCCAACTCCTGACCCGTAAGATAGAAAAAGACTCTGAACCTTTTATCAGTGCTTCTCAAACTTTGCTGTGTTCAAATCACCAAGGGTCTTGTTAAAATGCAGGTTTTGATTCATTAGGCCTGGGGTGGAGCCTAATATTCTTTTTTTTTAAGAAGCTCCCAGGTAATAATGCTGTTGCTCCTTCGTGGATCATATTTTGAGTAGAAAAATGGACAGAGGAGTGAAGTGCACCTTCAGGGCATATTATAGGTGCATTTGTAAAATTTTTCAAAGGGCTTTCACATCTGGATTGATTCATCAAACAGTTTAATAAGTTGAGAAGCATCTGCCATTAAGACAGTTAATTTACAGCAGAGTTTCTTCAAGTGTGTTCTCTGGATCCACTTGCATCCATATCACCTGGATTGTATTGCATCTTAGTCTGGGGGAGTCAAAATAGGAGGATCAGGAACCACCATTTCCAACAAGATCTCCAGGTAATTCTTAAACACTTTCAAATTTGAGAACTACTGGTAAAGTAGAAAGGGGACTTAATTAAGAGAAGAACTGGCTTTTAGTTCTGAAAGTGAAAGTGAAGTCACTCAGTCGTGTCCGACTCTTAGCAACCCCATGAACTGGAGCCCAGCGGGCTCCTCCGTCCATGGGATTTTCCAGGCAAGAGTACTGGAGTGGGGTGCCATTGCCTTCTCCATTTAGTTCTGATGTTGGGTCCTAATGGCAAGATAAGCACCTCTTCTTTCTGGGTCTCAGTTTCCACATCTCTCACCTGGGGACAGATTGCTGAACAGTAACCATTTCTGTCTCCGATGTGGTGTGCATCCTGCAATCCCTCCTCCAGGCCAACTCAGCGTCTCCCTCTCGTGTCCTCTCTGCACACTGAAGCTTGGAGAGCACACCCTCTGCCCCAAAGAGGGCATCTGTGTCCAGCACCATCTTCTTCCCCGTTGCCTTCCATGGCTCACCGAGAAGGAGGTATGATCAGAAAGCACGTAATGGGGAAAGTGCTGTTTTATTCTTGAATATTTTAAAAAGCAAATATTAGGGTAGGAGCCAGTGTCTCCTCCAAGTAACACATATCTGCCTTCGGTATTGTAATTTAACTTAAATCATTTCTTAAATTATATGTTTTAAATGGCAAATGCGCAGCCTAGAGGGTTTCCTCTTGCCTTGAGCACCACTGGGTAAAGATGTTCATGATTGAATTAGCAGACCTTTGATTTTAAAAGGACTTTTCAGTGATCTTTTATGGTAGATTAAAAAGCAATTTACTAATTTACAGTTCATAGAAATTCGGTGCCCTCCTTGAGTTTTGTAAATCAATTCTGTGCTAACAAATGTGGCTCAAGCTCCAAATGTTTCATCTGGGGACAGCAGGTGTCATACACAACCTTAAGCTCACAATCACGTCGTCAGTAAAACTATTTTGTGAGCTTCTTCTTCCTGTTCAGCAGAAGCCCCTCTTAGGAATCCCTTAACCTGTAGTCATCAGCCTAGAGTCTGTACTCAGCGTGGGGGAAGTTTAACCAACAGGCCTGGCAGGACCACCTTACTTGTTTGCCCATCCGTTCTCTATTCTCTTTGCTATAGTGAGTAATCACAGTTGAAAGACGATTAGGTGAAAAATATTTTATATAGGATGGATGAACAACAAGGTCCTACCGTATAGCACAGGGAACTATGTTCAGTATCCTGTGACAAGCCATGATGGAAAAGAATGTGAAAAAGAATATATATATAGATACAGATATATAAAACTTGATAACTTTGTTGTAAGCAGAAATTAATACAACATTGTAAATCAACTATATTTCTACGAAAGTTTAAAAAAGAAAGACAATTAGAAAGTGGAGTCACCTAAGGGCTCTTCCTCCTGGGCATGGCTCTCTATCAACCCAGAAGATTAGTTCCATACTGTAGACCCCCAGTATGTTCCAAAGAATACATGCTGATGATAGTTGTAGTGGTAGTAGTAAACTCAAGTAGGGTACTTACTGTGTGCCATTTGTTAGCTTATTTAATCCTCATGACAACCCTGAGTTCACACCATTTTTAATGCTTGCTTTTTATAATTGAAGAAACTGAGACACAGATGAAATACTTTCCCAAGTTCTCAGAAGCAGTAAACAGTGGAGCTGAGATCCAAACTTAGGAAGTCTGGCTCCAGATCTTGTGCTTACAGCCAGTGTGCCTCCCTGCCCCCTCCCTCATGGCCAGGAGGCGCTTTCCACATGGACCTGCTCAGGTTCAGTCTGGTGACCGGTTTTCCAAAAGGAAGTAGCTATTACTTACACTGGGGGCAGGCAGCAAAAGGCAGCAGAGGAATGCTTTTAAAATTCAACACACATGGAGGAAATATCAGACATCTTGGTTCCCCCCTCCCTTTTTCCCTTTCAAATTTAACTGCAAACTATATCTCAGATTTTGACAAGTCAACTCAAGACTGTAACAAGTGAAACTGAGAGTTTCAAGCTAGTGATGGAGAATTGAGCATTTTCCTTGGTTCTTATGAATGAGTCTGGCTTGTTTGGAGTTGATCAAAGGCCCTGAGCCTGCTGACAGCCTTCTGTGGAAGGAAGACAGCTAATGGAAGGTACTGGGCTTGCCTTCCCTATAGCGGCAGAGTTGGGGGCTATGGCTGCAGACTGGGTATTCTCCTGGCTTTCTCAGGGAGTTGCCAATGTGGAAGGAATTCGTATCATCATCGGAAAGCAGAAGAAAGAGCTGACCTCAAACAGTTCAAAGGAAGGCATTGGAAGGGGGAGGGATGGAGATGTGCAGGCTAAATGTGGACGCTGGCGCTCCCTGCGACAAGCAAAGCCACAGTCGACCCAAAGTTGTCCATCCAGAACACTCTGCAAAAATCATGTCTTTAAACTGGGAAATAATATAGAGCCAGGTGTGCTTACTCACATACTTTTTTTTCCCCCCAAGCCTCCACCCCCATTCACATACTTTATTTTCTGGGGCTCCAAAATCACTGCAGATGATGACTGCAGCCACGAAATTCAAAGACACTTGCTCCTTGGAAGAAAAGCTATGGCCAACCTAGACAGCATATTAAAAAGCAGAGACATTACTTTGCCAACAAAGGTCTGTCTAGTCAAAGCTATGGCTTTTCCAGTAGTCATGTATGATGTGAGAGATGGACCATAAAGAAAGCTGAGCGCTGAATTGATGCTTTTTAACTGTGGTGTTGGAGAAGCCTCTTGAGAGTCCCTTGGACTGGAAGGAGAACGATCCAGTCAATCCTAAAGAAAATCAGTCTGGAATATTCATTGGAAGGACTGATGCTGAGGCTGAAACTCCAATACTTTGGCTACCTGATGCGAAGAACTGACTTATTGGAAAAGACCCTGATGCTGGGAAAAATTGAGGCGGGAGGAGAAAGGGACGACAGAGGATGAGATGGTTGGATGGCATCACAGGTTCGATGGACATGAGTTTGAGCAAACTCCAGGAGTTGGTAATGGACAGGGAGGCCTGGCATGCTGCAGTCTATGGGGTCACAAAGAGTTGGACACGACTGAGCGACTGAACTGACTGACTGACTGTGCTTATTCAACTGTCTTCTTCTAGGCCTTCTTCTTTTTTAAAAATTATTCATGTATTTGGCTGCACTGGGTCCTAGCTGTGGCAAGTGAGATCTTTAGTTGCAGCATGCAGACTGTAGGATCTAGCTCCCCAATGAGGGATGGAATCCATCCTGCATGCGAGTGCACTGGGTAGGTGGAGTCTTAGCTGCTGGACCCCCAGAGAAGCCCACGGGTCTTCTTGAACCTGGCATATCTGTTGAAAGACAAATGCTTTGTTCCAAAGGCAATTGCTTCATAACTGCTGAGTAGGAATGAGTAGGAGAGATACCTAGAAACTGGGATTCAAATTTCACAGCCTCTTGTCATCCCTAACTTTTCGAGTCCATTTTCGTCTCAATTTTGCATTTCCCTTTTATCCTTCTCCCACCATGGAATGAGAGTTTGGGAAGCAAGTTGATGCAGCTTTTCTGTGGCAGCAGAGCACCCCCCTGGGTGGGGAGAGACAGGGCAAAGCAACCTCAGGTCATGGGGGAGCCCGGAAGGCAGGAGGCTTTGTTCTTAAAGATGTCAGGGCCCCATAAATAACGTGACAGCTCCACCAACATGCCTTGTAGGCTCCTAGCACCTCCTTTTCTTAAGCCATTCCTAGATCTTGGCCAATCCAGTGTGTCCAAGCCCTTTGGGGAGGTTAGAATGTAGGCCTGGGGAGTTGGAGTCTCGTCTCCTCTTAGGAGAAAGAAAGGTCAGTCCTCATCCCAGTTCCCAAGAAGGGTCGTACTAAAGAATGTGCTAACCTCTGGATGTGGGGAGAGAGCAGATTAGCCAAGATGGTGTGTGCTCAGGCTCTCTCATCCCGTGGCCTCTCTCTGTTGCCCCACATTCTGTAAATAATGACTATGTAACAGCTGAGATCATTTGTAGCACAGTACATGGGCATCATAAGGGACTCACTTGGTCACAGGTTTTGTGTGCAGTGCGGATATGTGAGCTCCACCCATACAGCAGCGGGAATTGCTGCTGTGTCACGTCTGTGTCCATTGGATCTGCCGCAAGAGGAGAGAATATAATGCGAGGACTGCTCCAGCTGCTGCGTCATCCAGGAGAGAGGTCGAGTGCGGTTATGTATGTCCATTGCTACTGCTGCTGTGCCAGCCAGAAGAGAATAAATGTGTCTGCAGTTCCTATGGCTCCTTGCATATTCTTCTGGCCTCTTAGCTCGTGCCTTGCCTCCCCTGGGTTCAGAGAACAGTGCAGACGGTGTGAACAGCAGGACAACTGGCGCTGGGAACAGGATGAAGAGCAGTAGAGTTGGCATCACACATAGGATTAGTAATACATCGGACAGTTGCACTCATCTTCCATGCTAGTAAGGTCTTGCTTAAAATCTTGCATGCTAGGCTTCAGCATGATGCAAGCCAAGAACTTCCAGATGTTGAAGCTTGATTTAGATAAGGAAGAGGAACCAGAGATCAAATTGCCAACATTCTCTGGATCATAGAGAAAGCAAGGGAATTCCGGAAAAACATCTACCCTGTTTCATTGATTATGCTAAAGCCTTTGACTGCGTGGATCGTAACAAACTTAAAGAGATGGGAATACCAGACCATCTTACCTGTCTCCTGAGAAACCTGTATTAGGGTCAAGAAGCAACAGTTAGAACCCTGTATGGAACAACTGACTGGTTCAAGATTGAGAAAGGAGTGTGACAGGGCTGTCTACTGTCACCCTGTTTGTTTAACCTATACACTGAGTGTGTGAGAAATGCTGAGCTGGATGAGTTACAAGCCAGAATCAGGATAGGCAGGAGAAGCATCAACAACCTCAGATATGTGGATGATACCACTCTAATGGTAGAAAGCGAAGAGGCACTAAAGAGTCTCTTGATGAAGGTGAAGGAAGAGAGTGAAAGAGTTGGCTTAAAACTAACTATTAAAAAAACTAAGATTATGGCATCTGGCCCCATCGCTTCATGGCAAATAGAGGCAGAAAAGGTGGAAATAGTGACAGATTTCCTCTTCTTGGGCTCTAAAAGCACTGCAGATTGTGACTACAGGCATGAAATCAGAAGACAATTGCTTCTTGGCAGGAAATCTGTGACAGACCTAGATAGTGTGTTGAAAAGTAGAGACATTACTCTGCCATCAAAGGTTCATATAGTCAAGGCAATGGTCTTTCCAGTGGTCATGTATGATTGTGAGAGCTGGACTGTCAAGAAGGCAGGACACCAAAGAATTGATCCCTTCCAACTGTGGTGCTGGAGAAGGCTCCTGAGAGTACCTTGGAGAGCAAGATCAAACCAATCTCAAGGGAAATCAACCCTGAATTCTCATTGGAAGGATGGATGCTTAAGCTGAAACTCCAGTATTTTGGGTCATCTGATGTGAACAGCCAACTCATTGGGAAAGTTCCTGCTTCTGGGAAAGAGAGGGCAGAAGGAGAAGAGGGCATCAGAGGATGAGATGGCTGGATGGCATCACTGAGGCAATGGACATGAACTTGGGCAAATTTTGGGAGATGGTGAGGGACAGGGAGCCCTGGTGTGCTGAGGTCCATGGAGTCACAGAGTCAGACATGACTGGGCAACTGAACAACAACTCCTCTTAATATCCCTAGATTTTAAGATGGCGGTTTTGCTTTATTGACTACATCAAAGCCTTTGACTGTGTAGATCACAGCAAACTGTGGAAAATTCTTAAAGAGATGGGAATACCGGACCACCTGACCTGCCTCCTGAGAAATCTGTGTGCAGGTCAAGAAGCAACAGTTAGAACGGGACATGGAACAACAGACTGGTTCCAAATTGGAAAAGGAGTACGTCAGGGCTGTATATTGTCATCCTGCTTATTTAACTTATACGCAGAGTACATCATGTGAAATGCCAGGCTGGATGAAGCACAAGCTGGAATCAAGATTGCCAGGAGAAATATCAATAACCTCAGATATGTAGATGACACCACCCTTATGGCAGAAAGTGAAGAAGAACTAAAGAGCCTCTTGATGAAATTGAAAGAGGAGCATGAAAAAGTTGGCTTAAAACTCAACATTCAGAAAACTAAGATCATGGCATCCGGTCCCATCACATCATGGCAAATAGATGGGGAAGCAATGGAAATAGTGACAGACTTTATTTTTGGGGGCTCCAAAATCACTGCAGATGGTGATTGCAGCCATGAAATTCAAAGACGTTTTCTCCTTGGAAGAAAAGCTATGACCAACCTAGATAGCATATTAAAAAGCAGAGACTTTGCCAACAAAGGTCACTCTAGTCAAAGCTATGGTTTTTCCAATAGTCACACATGTATGTGAGAGCTAGACTATAAAGAAAGCTGAGCGCCGAAGAACTGGTGCTTTTGAACTGTGGTGTTGGAGAAGACCCTTGAGAGTCCCTTGGACTGCAAGGAGATACAACCAGTCCATCCTAAAGGAGATCAGTCTGGAATATTCATTGGAAGGACTGATGTTGAAGCTGAAACTCCAATACTTTGGCCACCTGATGCAAAGAGCTGACTCATTGGAAAAGACCCTGATGCTGGGAAGGATTGGGGGCAGGAGGAGAAGGGGAGGACAGAGGATGAGATGGTTGGATGGCATCACCAACTCCATGGACATGAATTTGAGCAAGCTTTGGGAGTTGGTGATGGACAGGGAAGCCTGGTGTGCTGCAGTCCATGGGGTCGCAAAGAGTCGGACACGACTGAGTGACTGAACTGAGTAATGTACCACCAGAAGCAGGACTGGGGCAAGGCAGGGAGATGACTGCTTTAGAACTGATAGAAATAATGCTCTTTCCAATTTTCCAGGTGCTAAAAAAAGAGAGTCTAGACTCAGATTTGCCTCCTTCATTAGTTTTGAGATTATCGCTGTATTTCTCCCCATTATCCTTATATCATCTCTAGAGAGAGGAAACTGAAAGGGCTGTTGGTCCTCATGTGTGCAACTGTTTCTTTTCCCTTTGTCTTTAAAAGTTGATGCGACTTCTGCCCAAACTGTGCCTTGCTCTGTCCCCTGCCTCTTCTTCCCTTCTCGCCCATGGTCTCATCCTCTTCTCTCTGGTTTCTCCTCCACCTTTGCCAGTCCGGCCCTCCCCTCCCTGCTTTAGCTCTCCCTGTTCCCTCCTCTCCTCATCCTTCCTTTACTCCTTATTTCCACAGACTAACATATTATGAGCATTAACTGGCAGCTACCCTGAAAAGATAGGAGATGGGGGTGGGGGGAAGAAAACATTACTGCCAGGTTTGAACTAATTCCTGCTGCCAGCCCTGAGTCCTGTGGCATTTGCCATGGGTGTGAAATTTCAATAAACAAGGGTCTATGCTTGTATTTCTAACCTTTCCTCTGTTGGTGCTGAAGACACGCATTGAATATTGAACAGTCATCCCATGCTGTCCCCTTTTCAGGGTATCACCTATCCTTTTGAAAGAGAATTGAGAGAAGCTCAGATTGGCAGTGGGGGGAGGTCTGGGAGGGAAGTATCTAGTAATACAGCAGGTAAATAGTAATTTCTTTTATTGAAAGAAATTTAGCATCTGAGTAATGAGCTGCTTCAAAATGAGACATTAATTTTCTAAGAATTTACCTGGAGCATAGATAGATGACAGATACATAGAAGGGCTTCCCTGGTGGCTCAGACAATAAAGAATCTGCCTGCAATGGAGGAGACCCTGGTTTGACCCCTGGAGAAGTAAATGGCTACCCACTCCGGTATTCTTGCCTGGAGAATCCCATGGATAGAGGAGCCTGGTGGGCTATAGTCCATGGGGATGCAAAAAGATAGATAAATAGAGATATTTATATCATTCAGAACTATAGAAGAAAATGTTTCTGAAAACACCCTACATTCTTTTAAAAGGGATGAAGCTTTGAGAATGGTCAGAAAGAAGGAGTTCAAATAAGGATAAAAATGCATCCTTTGACATCATTACCACCTGTCTTAGCAGCTGCATATTCTTCATCTCCACATGTAGTGTTCATTAAGCAGGTGTTCTCTGCAGTCTGAGGGCACTCAGTACTTGAAGGAAAAGAATCTTTTATAGCATCCAGCCTCGTGACACACAATACGTGTAACACATGTCAGCTCTAACTCTGTGCCAGGCCCTGTGTTCATGTTTATAAATATTATCTTATCCCACCCTGAGACCAGCCGTATGAGGAAAGTAAAATGATCACCCTATTTTTGAGAAGGGGAAACAGCTTTGAGAGGTTAAGTAAAATGCCAATGTCACAGAGAGGGCCATGTACTCAGGTTTTTAACAGATGCCTTTATTTCTTCATCTTTTGGTTTTCTTTAAATTGTTTTAAGGTATTCCACACCCAGTCCAGCTACTCAGTGCCATCCTTGAAGACTGGCAGGCAGGTTGCTTATGCTGCCTTTCACATGTCACCAGGTTCAAGGCAGGGGCTCTTGTTTGCATTTTCTAGCTCTCAGGGAACAGCGATTAGGGAATCTAAGGCAAGTGTTTTTTAAGAACTTGACTGAAAGTTGAATTCTGGTTATTTTCAAACCCATTCCTATCCCTTTTGCCCAGTCTTGGTCACACAGCCCATCCCTGGCTTCAGAGGAGGCTCGGAGATACAGTGCTGTGCTTGGGGGCTGTCGGGGTACTGTCTCTCGCTAAAGGAAGGAGAATGTGGGCAAGGGGAGAGGACAGCCCATTACCAGGCCACTATCAGAGTGCTGGCCTGAAATTTTTCCTTTAAAAAAAAACAAGAAGATTTACTCAAATAGTGTAGACAGGTCTTAGAAGGATCCTTCAGGGACTTAGTCAATTTTCAAGCTATGTATACTTGTCCATGAAATATTGTTCAAGCATCAGGGACCTCTACTTGGGTCCAAGCTTTGTAACCTTGGACACACTACTGATAACTAGTTTTTCTCAGCTTATTTTCTCATCTGTAATTTTGTCCTGATAATACCAGCCCTAACTGTCGGTAAGGATAAGGATTAAATGTAACAGCTGAAGAAAGATCCTGGCACAGAATATTTGCTCAAAATTATACCTCTTTATTACAGTTCAGTCAATAAGTTTTTAATACTTTTTGATAGGAGAAAAGAGGAGGCAGAAGTGGGAAATTTGTGTACAAAGGTGAGCTAAAAGTGAAAAGTGAAAGTGAAATCGCTCAGTCCTGTCCAACTCTTTGCAACCGTACAGACTGTAGCCCGTCAGGCTCCTCCATCCATGGGATTTTCCAGGCAATAATACTGAAGTGGGCTGCTATTTTCTTCTCAGGGGATCTTCCCAACCCAGGGATCGAACTCAGGTCTCCTGCATTGCAGGCATACCCTTTACCCTCTGAGCCACCAGGGAATCCCTCACAGAGGTGAGCTAGCCAAAATAAAATGGAATAACAGAACAGTTGGGAGTATGAAGAGAAAAATATTTTTATTGAAATAAAGTTGATTTACATATATATGTTTATATTTTAAATTAACAGTGAGTTCAACTAGAGTTTAAAAGGTGTATTTTTCCACAGTGTTCTGAAAACATCTTTATTTTGTCTTCATTCTTAGAGAATATTTTTGCTGGATACAGAATTCTGGGTTAACAGTGGTGTTTTTCTTTCAGCATTTTAAATATTTCTCTTGGTCGTCATTGTCTCTGACAAGAAGTCAACCTTAATTCTTACCATTGTTTCTCTGTGTGACGTACTATTTTTCTGTAGCTACTTTCAAGATATTCTTTCTCTTTGGTCCTTAGAAGTTTATGATGTACATAGAAGTAGTTATTCTTTATATTTTTTCATATTATGGTTTGCTGAACTTCTTGAATCTATAGATTTATATCTTGCAATAGATTTTGGCAATTTGGGTCATTATTTCTTTTTTCTGCTCCATATCCTCCTCCTCAAGTTTTGGGACTATAATTTCACATGTTTTAAACTTTCTGATATTGTTCCACAGATTCTTGGGGATCTGTTCATGTTTTTCAATGTTTTTTCTTTATCTTCTTTGGGATGAATACTTTCTGTTGATTGAGCTTCACGTTCACTGACTTTCTTCTTTGTCATCTCTATTCTTCTACTAAGTCCAACCAGGGAACTTTTATTTTAGGTATTTTATTTTTCATTTCTAAGATTCATATTTGACTCTTCTTTTAAATAGTTTCTATTTCTCTGCTGAGATTTCCTATTTGTGCATTCATTACAAGCATATTTTCTTTTATGTCCTTGAACATAGTTTTAACAACTATTTTAAACTCCTTGTCTAATTTCAATTTGTGGGTCATCTTTGAGTTGATCTTCATTGATTTCATTTTCTCTTGAATCTTGGTCACATTTTTAAAATGTATTTGTACATTTGGATTATATTGTGGACATCGATGATACATTATAAAGACCCTGGATTCTGTTTTGTCTTTCTGAAAATTATTATTTTATTATTAAAATAGGCAGCTAAATTGGCTGGACAGCAGCCAAAATCTCATTCAGCACTTGTAGTCTTATCTGAGCTGCATGGAATCTGCTCTGTATGAATAGTTCACTGGTCAGAGATTTGGGCAGAGTTCATATGCAGAATTTGGGGCTCTTTCTGTTTTTAGAGTTCCCTTACTGCACTTTTAGGCTACTGTGCTATCTCTGAACTTTTTCCTATTATTCTTCAAGCCAGTAAAACTTCAGACCTTCTATCCTAGTATTAGCTGCCCTGCTTGGCACAGGTTAGAGCCCTTAGGTAAAAAACCATAAAAATGAAAATTTTTTCCAGTACCATTCCTTCTTCCATTCGTTGACTTTCTTTCAGTGTTTGCTTTTGTTTGCTTTCCAGTGCCTTTGGGTATATGTTTGTTTACATTTGTCCACTGTTTATAGTTGCTGTCTTTATGAGAGGTGACCCAATAGGAACTTTACTCCTATTATCAGAAGCTAGAATATCTGCTACATTATAAGGCATACTAGGAGATAATTAAGTGTGATAGATTAAAGATTACATAATTCTTCAAAATGCTTATTCCTGAGACATGGGATCTATATTTCTTTCCCCTGAATCTGCGTGAACTTTTCTTTGACAAACAGAATATGATGGAAGTGGCACTGTGCCAATTTGGGCCAACATTTTGAAAGAACTTGAATCTTCTGGTTTCTGTTCATGGGCACACTCTTTCTTTAAGCCCCCAGTTGCCCTGTAAGACCTGAGGCTTCCATACTGTGAGTAAGCTCAAATGAACTATTTCAATACATGGAGACAGTAGGTGGAGAAACAAATTCAGTTGTGTATCTTGAAGGGTGGGAGGTAGGTGGAGGGTAAAAATAGAGACAGAGACCCCAACTTGTTTCCAGCTCCTGGTTTCCTGAATTATTCCAGCTGAGGCCCCAGGCATCTTAAAGCAGAGATGAGCCATCATCACTGTCCTGTCTGAATTCCTGACCTACAAAATCATGATGTAGACAGTTACTGTTTTGAGCCACTAACTTTTGGGGTAGTTTGTTACACAGCAAGAGTTAACCAAAATACTAACAAATTCATGTTATCTTAAATGAATAATGAGTAATGAATAAGGTTTGTTTATGGACAAGTCCCAAGTGCCTATATTATATCCAAGACATCAGGTGTTCCCACCCAGAGTAAATCTACATGTTGAATTTACATTACTCTAATTTTCCTCATCTTAGTTGCTTCTGTAATTACAGGCCCAAGGTCTCAGGAGAAAATAACTATGCATTGGAGATTATGCTTTATGAATCAACTTATTTTTGTGATGGCAAAAATAGCAGTGCCATTATTGACAAATTAAACTGAAAAGCAGTTTAACTAAGGATAAGTGGCTGGAGTGAGGTCACCATAGTGGTGTTAGGATTTGAACTAAGTGTTTTCAAATTCATTGCTTAGTTCAGAGAACATATTGATTAAATATTGATTGATTTGTGACAAGTTAGATCAATGAGCATAGATGAGTTCAAAATAGATACTATTATTCACTTGTGAGTCTTAAAAGGAAAATCAAATAGAATACTTCAGATCTCCTTTTTTGCACAGATCCCTGTTAACATCAATTAGATTGTGTCCTGCTATGATATTCTAATTTTAACAAAAGGAGAAAATGAATTGATTTCAGGGTTGATATCTCTTAACATTTAAAAGGAAGTACTTCCACTGAAAATATGAACACCTTAACCATAGAATAAATGGCTTGACATTTGTGAGAGCAAAGTAGTCAATACAAATATTGAAAAATAACTCATTAACCTCACTATTTCTAAGTTCAATTTCAAAAACTTGAAAATGTCATTAATATATTTTTCCTTCTACTTTCTCTTGATTAAGGCAGCCTCTTTCACAAGGAAGGAGTTGGCGGTTTTCCCTGATACCCATGACTCTTGGATAGACTCTTAGATTCTCAATTCTTCTCTATCTCCTCACTGCTTTAGTATCAAGGTCCCATAATGAGCAGGAATCTCCCACATAATAAGCAGGAACAACAATGAGACAAGAGTTAGTCATGCATCTTGATGGGTTAGTATCAGACCCTCACAGGAGCATTCCAGGAAAGGCTATATTCTCTCATTTGAGTGTCTTGACATTGAAAATGAAGCAAAGCTAGGAATTCATTTATAGGGTCTACTCCCAAAGCATGTTACTATGTCAAGTTTTCTGACACTCTTCCAATTAACAGGTTGAGTCTCATTTCCCTTCCCTTAAATGTGGGCTTCCCTTAGTCCTCAACTCTAAATAATGTGGGACACTGACAACAGTATATGGAACTGTCCACTGTAGCTTTGCTGAAGTCAGGTGGCTCAAGGGGATGTGGCACAGTACATCATGGGTACTTGCCACGCCCTCTGATCATACCAGCCTGGAAGACCTTTTCAAAACACAAATATGCTTTCAAAACACTCCCCTATTTTTTGATTGGGTTGTTTGTTTTTTTTCTGTTATTGAGCTACATGAACTGTTGTGCATTTTGGAGATTAATCCCTTGTTGGTTACTTCACTCTATATAGACATTTCTCCAAAAAAGACATACAGGCACATGAAAAGATGATCAACATCACTAATTATTAGAGAAATGCAAATCAAAACTACACTGAGATATCACCTCACACAGGTCAGAATGGCCATCATAAAAAAAAATTGACAAGCAATAAATGCTAGAGAGGGTGTAGAGGAAAGGTAACCCTTCTACACTGTCAGTGGGGATGTAAATTGGTGGGGATGTAAACAACCACTATGGAGAATAGTGTGGAGTTTCCTTGAAAAACTAAAATAGAGCTACTGTATGACCCAGCAATCCCACTCCTGGATATATACCTGGGGAAAACTATAATTCAAAAAGATAAATGCACCCCAATGTTCATTTCAGCACTATTTATAGTAGCCAAGACATGGAAGCAATCTAAATGTCCATCAACAGATGAACAGATAAAGAAGACGGAATATTACTTAGCTGTAAAAAAGAATGAAATAATGCCATTTGCAGCAACATGGATGGACCTAGAGATTGTCATACTGAGTGAATTAAGTCAGATAAAGACAAATACAAACATCATATGATATTGTTTATATATGGAATCTAAAAAAAAATGGTTCAAATGAATTATTTACAAAAAAAAAAAAGAGTCACAGATGTAGAAAACTTACGGTTACCAGGGGGAATGGAGGGGAGAGATAAATTGGGAGCTTTGGATTGACATATAATACTACTATTATATATAAAATAGATAACTAATGAAGACCTACTGTATAGCACCGGAAACTCTACTTAACACTCTGTAATTACCTATATGGGAAAAAAAATCTAAAAAATGTGGATCTACATATATGTATAACTGATTCACTTTGCAGCAGAAACTAACATAACATAGTAACATAACATTGTAAATCAACTGTACTCCAATAAAAAATTTAAAAAACATTCCCCTAATTTATATTCTTTGGTTCCTCATTGCTCATAGGGGGAAAAAAATCCTTACCATGGAATGAGTCTGGCATGTCTCTGCTCTTATGTACCATTCTCTTCACTCTGCCCTCCAGAAAAGTGGTATTATTTCATTTCCCTAAAAAACCATAGGGCCTTTGCATATGTGGTTCATTTTGCCTGGAATGGTCAGCCCACCCCTAACTCCAAGCCAGCGCAATACCTCTTACTCATTACTCCCGTATCAGTTCTATTACTTCCTTGGAGAAGCCTTCCTTGATCCTTCAGACTGGATCAGGCTTCTTTGAAAGCTTATTTTATGTTGTATATTTCTTTAAATGTTCATTTGATTAATGTCTTTTTTCCACACAAGACTGAAGCCCCAAGAGGACTGAGATCATGTTTCAAATTGAATAGCTGGAATATAGAAGTGTGTGTGTGTCTGTGTGTGTGTGTCTGTGTGTATGTATACTTGTGTGTGTGTGCAGGTGTGCATACTTGAGGTTAGATGCAAAACATTTGAAGCATTTGTATTCTTTGGGTTCTAGGGATCTTTTCAAAAACCTGAATTCACCAAATTTTCTACTGAAAATATACATCTTTGAGGAGCATGTGCTATTTTTCCTCCCCTCTGGGGTCATCTTTGGCTTTAGACTCCACCTCTCCTCTGAAGGAGATGCTAGGGAAGTGGAAGTGATGAGGTCAGTGTAGCGGAAACCCCCCATGTTAATCTCCTACAGCAGGGATCCTCTTTCAGTCATTGGCTACTGAAGAGTCTCTAGCCTCTGCTCTCCAAAATGAACGTGACTGAAGGACATAAACACTTTCTTTTTGCCCCAGGATTGTTGAAAAATATATATATTTAGTTGCCAGAGTGGTCCAGACTCCCTTAGTGTGTGTGGAAATTAGAAAATTGAGTGGATAAAAGGGGAATAGAAAGAAACTCAATATTTCAGAGTTTAATGGCAATAAAGACACCCTGAGAGCCCCCATTTTGGGATGATTAAGAACAGGGGTTGAATGTAAATCCAAGGAATTATCTGGGTTCTTTGTGAGGACTGATGAAGCCACATTTGGAATACTATGCACAGTTCCAGTCACCTTACTATAAAAGGATATTATAGAAATGGAGAAGGTACAACAGAGGGCAAAGAGAACCACCCAGGGATTTAAGGATTTTAGCTATTCAGAGTGGTCTTCTTTGGAAAAGAACAGATTAAGTGGGAACTCATTAAAGTATAGCCAATTCTGAAGGGAATAGAGAGGATAATTGTTTCAAGGCTATTTGAGTTAGTGTCAAATACAAGAACAAGGGGTTAGTAACTTAAGCTAAGAAAGCGAATTTAGACAGGCATTTTCTGAGTGTAAACTATATAAAACAAAGGCCTGAAGATGATAAAAACAAGAGACAGTTTTTTCAGGGAAGGAAACATGTAATTTTTTTCCAATTTGGTTCATTTGCATTAAATAATGAAGAGTGATCTTTTTTTCTTTTCCACTTTGAACAATTATATCTTATCAGCAGTGTTAAAATTAAAGAGGGTTAGAGTGGCTATTTATAATTTTAAAGCATCTAGAGGGTATGTTGCTAGCTCTAGAGAAAGAACACATGGTTAATAGCCTCTTGGCTTTTCTCTGCCTCAAAATGTTATAGATTTCTGACCTGGAACTGCCACAGTTCCCCATTACTATCCAGAGTTTTGTGCCATTGACCTGTCCTAGTGACATTCTACATTTGTTCAGCCTTTAACATATCTAAAACAATGATAACCAATGTAATAAATACTATGTTACTTAGGCAAAAACTTGGGGCAAGGTAAGGGGGAATAATTATATAGTATATTAAAATATTGACTGTAAGTGGTGGTTTGTTTCATGTTGATCTTAAGAACTGTGCTGCATTTATGAAGCACCAGCTACATGCTAGACCCTGGGGAAGATTCAGTGCCTACACACAAGGTACCTGGTAAGTATTTGATGAATGTATACCATCTCTATCTTCAGTGAACTTGCATGATATAATGACATTGGTACCAAGAGGGAGGGCGTAACAGTGTAGTGGGGAAGAGAGAAGAGACCATTCGAGCCCTAGACAACAGAGTAGTGATCAAGAGACAGGCTTTGGGGTCAGTTTGAAACCCTCCTCCATTGCTAGCTGTGGCATCTTGGCAAGTCACTTCTCTGAGCCTCAGTTTCTTCATTTATAAAATAAGGATGATAGGAAACTCCTTCGGAGTTTGCAGATTAAAGAGAATTGATGCATGTGAATTTCATATTGCTTCTACCTAGTGGGTGCTCAAAAATGGAGGCTGCAATTAGGAGCCTGAAGGAAGAGGATGGACAAAGGCCACACAGTAGGAAGCAGATCTAGAAACCTTTGATGGTTTCATGAGTGGAAGTTAATTTTCTAAACTTCTGTTTCTTCATCAGTAAAATGGGGATGAAAACAGTACTTCTCTTATAGTGCTCTATGCAGTATAAAGTGCTTAGCACAATGGCTTGTGGTTACCAAGTACTCAGTAAGTATGAACTTACTATCCCTGCCTCAGTGACAAACATCAAGCCCCTATGTTAAACTAGCTTCACCTTCCTTTTTGATACAAAGTGACTGGAAAAGAAACTAGCTTTCGTGCTCCCACTAACCTTACTGCCATTCTCCTTATATGTTACTAAATAATGAAGTCTTCTTGAAGGAAGTCTCAGAGTCTCTCATTTGTGGAATACATTAAAATTATGTAGTACAGACTTAAATGTCACCATATACTCAAACTCCAGAAGATAGTGAAGGACAGAGAAGCCTGGTGTGCTGCAGTCCATGGGTCACAAGAGTCAGACACGACTGAGCGCCTAAGCACAGCACATATTCATTGAACTGGAGGGCTATCCATAATTTATCATTATTATTAGGGTATTGTGCTAGTTCCTGCTGTACAACAAAGTGAATTAGCTATAGGTATACACCTATCTTCTCTCTTTAGAGCCTCTCCCCAATCTTACCCTTCTTGGTCATCACAGAGCACCAAGCTGAGCTCCCTATGACATACAGCAGCTTCCCACTAGCTCTTTCACACATGGCAGTGCACATACATCAATCCCAATCTCCCAATTCACCCCCAGCACACACACGTTCATCCTGCCCTACAAATAGGTTCATCTGTACAAAGCAAAGGGTCTTAATCAGAAAGGCACCCCCAGAAGGGGGCCCAGAAAGAGCATGGTTGAGGAGGAACGCCTGGGGGAACTAACCACCTCAGGCTGCCTCCCATCCGTTTAACTTAGCTGAAAAGCATTTACTGGGAACCTAAAGTCGGGGACGGAGGAGCCTGGTAGGCTACAGTCCATGGGGTCGCTAAGAGTCGGATACGACTAAGCGACTTCACTTTCACTTTTCCCTTTCATGCACTGGAGAAGGAAATGGCAACCCACTCCAGTATTCTTGCCTGGAGAATCCCAGGGACGGTGGAGCCTGGTGGGCTGCCATCTATGGGGTCGCACAGAGTCGGACACGACTGAAGTGACTTAGCAGCAAAGTCGGGGAAACCTAAGCAGGGAGGTTGACAATGAATGTGACACAGTCCCCACCCTTGAGGAAATCTCAGAGCTGCTGTGAGACTGCGTGATTGTGCTCAAGCCAGGAAACCACAGTTCTTTGGACCGCGGAACTTAGGACAGAACAGGCCCTTCCTCTCCTGCCCTTCCATTTCTGCAGCCTGTTCTCCAGCCCTCTCCTTCTTTCCACTCTCCCCAGCCCCACGAGCCCCACCTAAGAGAATGGAGCTCTATTAATTTGGGCATAAGACAAAACATTTAAACCCGCTGTACTAGACTCCATGTTATGGCAGAGGCTCTGTTCTCAGGTGGGGGCGGTCAGGCATTGGGGTCACCCAGCCATGGCCCGTTCCTTTCTGGGGCTCGCAGGTTGAAGGGGGATCGACACGGGGAAGACAAACAGGAGGACTCCAGAAGTGAGCGGAGATGAATCTGGGAAGATGGCGGGAGGAAGGGGAGGTCGTCAGGCGCAGAGTCAGTCAGCTTGGACCTCGGAGAGCTTGTCTCCAAGAAAGCCAGGCTCCAGCTGGGTGAAGCCCTCTTCGCTCTCCTAGAGCCTCTGACCTCGCCACGTGCCCTGCTCTGGGCACACGGTCTGCCTCCCTCTGCTACCCGCCCTCTGGCATTCTCACCCAGCCTCCCCAGCCTTGCGCGGGGGCCCAAGCTCTACGCCTCCTATCCTCTGGGAGCAGACGCGCAGCTCGCGTGCCTCCCGGCCCTCGAATCTTGCGGTGCTTCCTGGGACCTGCCAGCAGGTAGGATCTGCTGCTGCCGCCGAAGGCTGTTCTGTGCCAGGGTCAGGGCTTGGGTGCTGGAAAGCTCACCGCCATGGAAGCGGGAGATGCTGTATAAACGCACACTCTGCCTCACCCAGGCGGGGCAATTCTGAAGCCAGTATTTGCGCCACCTCCCCGAGGCCCTGAGGGCTTCACCTCTGCATCATGAAGCCCTTTCCAGTATCATTGCCCACTGCTGTCTCTGTAGAGTGGCCTCTTCTAGACGTTTCATATAAATGAAATCATATAACACGTGGTCTTTTGTGACTGGCTTCTTTGACTTAGCATAAGATTTATTCATGTTGTAGCATATGTCAGCTTGCCATTCCTTTTTATGGTCAAGTCGTATTACTTATTCATGGTATGGTTAGATCACGTTTTATTTATGCACTTGTTCGTTGATGGATTTGGGGATGTTTCTTCTTTTTTGCTGTAATGAATAATGCTGCTAGAAATAGTCATGGTCAAATTTTTGTGTGGACATATGTTTTAATTTCTCTAGGGTATA
The DNA here is from genome assembly GCF_054371585.1 of Giraffa tippelskirchi. Lineage (NCBI taxonomy): Eukaryota > Metazoa > Chordata > Mammalia > Artiodactyla > Giraffidae > Giraffa > Giraffa tippelskirchi. Next base: position 75,835,959 of record NC_137281.1, on the reverse strand, counting down.
TATTTCAGAGTGGAATTACTAGGTCATATGGAACCTCTAGGGCTTCCCTGGTGGCTCAGATGATAAAGAATCTGCCTGCAATTCAGGAGACCTGGGTTCCGTCCCTGGGTCAGGAAGATTCCCCTGGAGAAAGGAATGGCTATCCACTCCAGTATTCTTGCCTGGATAATTCCTTGGATGGAGGAGCCTGGTGGGCTACAGTCCATGGAATCGCAAAGAGTCGAACACCACTGAATGCATTATCACAATGTACCTCTGTATTTAACATTTTGAGGAACTATCAGACTTATCTTCTGCAGAGGGTATATCATTTTACATTTCCACCAGCTGTGTATGGAAGTCTCAGTTTCTCCCAAAACTTGTTTGTCGTTTTTATTCTAGCCGTCCTAGTGGGTATTTCATTGTGGCTTTGATTTGCATTTCCCTAATGGCTAAAGATGAACATCTCCATGTGTGTTTATAGGTTATTCGTGTACCTCCTTTGGAGATGTGTCTTTTGGCCATGGGCTTGTTTGTTTAATGATTGTTGGTGTTATTCTGGGTACAGTGTTGACCCTCTTTTCTCTTCTCATACACATATACATTAATCCCCACTCCTTATTAATTTTCTACTATTTATTCAATCACATCTTATTCAACAAATATTTATTAAGCTCCCAAAAAGTGCTGGTACTGTGCTCAATGGTGAAGCCAAATAACCAGGAATAAACAGTTGAGGTCCTTCCCAACAAGAAGCTTGTGCTCTTAGAAGGGACGAATATATTAAATAAAGAAGCAGATAAGTAAGATCATGTAAGACAGTGCAAGAGCTATGATATTAATACAATAGTGACGAAAAAAATCCTGGTGGTCAGATGAGGGAAGTGGGCATTACTTTAGATTGGGGGATTGGAAAAGGCTGCTCTTGGGAGGTGATATTTGAGCTGAGACCTTCATGATAAGAAAAGGTAAACCGTAGGAAGAATAGGGAGGGCCATCTCAGGGTGAGGGAAGTAAGTGAGAGGAAGGAGCTTTGTGTGCTCAAAGTGAGAAGGCTGGTGTGGGTGAAACATTATGGATTAAGAGGAAAACGGTGTGAGGTGAAGTCAGAGAGGCAGGCAGGACAGTCTGCCTTTAGAGGGACAGTCAAGAAAAAGTTTTCTAGACCTAAGAAATCTGATATGGTTTTGAATTGTGTTTTTTGTTCTGGAGGCTGTGGGATTTTAGTTCTTGGCTGGATGGCATCACCGACTCAATGGACTTGAGTTTGAGCAAACTCCAGGAGATATGCTGCAGTTCATGGGGTCGCAAAGAGTCAGACACGACTGAGCGACTGAACAATAGCAGTGGTTTTAGAGAGATAGTCAATAGACCACAAGCATCAGGTTGTCTTCGAAATTAAAAACACTTCTCTATGCCTCCTCCACATCCTAATTATAACTCTTCCCACATAGAAGCAGAAAGATACTATGCCCGAGAACATAAAATATGGCACGAACCATTACTTTGTTTAAAATAGAAAAATAAAACCCAAACCAGCACTACAGGGTGACAATTTATGGTGTTGGAAATGTCTTCAGAAGTCTTTTTAGAATTTTGTGTTGAATGTTTATGGAAGGTGTAAAATTCTTATAATGCCAGTGCTTTATGAACAGTGCAGTTGGTGACTCCTTTTTGCTTGATCCTCGCTTTCAGGGATTGTGGATTTTCCTTCATTTATTCATATTGTTTCCAGTCCATCAAAAATAGACAAGATGTAACAGGACAGTCCATTTGTACCATTCTTTTTGGAAATAATTGCCAGAAGCACTTTACGGTTGTCAAAGCCCCACCGATGTGACTCCCGGGCAGTCCTCTGTGTTAAAAAGCACATGCTTCCCACTCATCTTTGTATTCCTCTCCCATTTCCACCACCTGGAAGATAATCAGGCTGGGAGAAGCAGCCCTTTAAAATTCAGTGCTATGCAAAGGGCAAGAAGAGGGGTGAAAATGATATATGCAGAACCCCCCTAAGGAAAGGGGAGTAGAGACTCCCTCTGTTTAAGAATGAGCTTTATGAACGGAGTCAGGAAAATCTTGGGTTTACCAGATATGCAGAACCATATGCATACATTAATTAAAGGAATGTGAAGGAGGAGGAGGGGATCTGAGAAAATAACAAAGCTGCAGTGTATGCGTGCAATGATTTTTCATTCTGTTTCGCTTCAGCTCTGCCCCTGCAACAGAGGATCTAATCAATCTGCCGGCTATTAAGTTTGTTAATTGATAATGCATACTAATTAGGCTGTGCGCAGTTACTTAAGAGACTTTGCTAAGGTGATTGTAGGCACAAGTCCAAATGGAGTTTAAAGTATTCTGTGTGAGGTTAAAACCCATCAACCAGAATAGATGGATTTTATATTATAACAGAAGGCACAACGAACCCATAAGTATTTAATGTATTGCACAGTTATCCATTATTACGTATTTTAACTCTGCAAAATAATTAAAAATGTAAAAACAGCTACTAAAAACTATAACTAAATCACATCAGTGAGAGTGTGAAGAAGTGTCAATGAGAGAGCACTATTTTCTCATCAAAGTAAATGTTTAATTTTCTCGTTTATATTTGGGAACAGTCAGGGTTAGGAGGGAAGGAGGCTTTATGAAAAACAAGACTCATTGAACTGTGTGGACACCAGGGACACTGAACAGCCTCAAATGTCAGGTTGTAATGCCCACATTTCAAAGGTCAGCACTCCAGAGGCTGCCCAGTTGACCCACAGAAACACATTATCTGGGAACTCAAGATTGAAACATGTTTATCAACCATAAAATTAACTGCTGGTCCTATGGTTTGTACTCTTTGGAATGCTGTTATTTTAGGAATGGGCTGACAAGGACCTTCAGGCATCCTTCAAATGCCCCTTGAGAAAATGTTCTCAAGGAGGATGGCTCATCCCACTCTGTGTCTTGGAGAATGAATCAGTTCCACTTTAGGCCCAAGAGATGTGTCTAGTTGGGTCCAAAAAGATGTCTCCAGATGAGAGTGATGTCTCACTCTGCGCTGGTGAATTTCTTAGAAGTTCGGAAGGGTCACACCCCAGCTACTAGCTCAGAAATCACATCACAGGGCTAACCTAGAGGAGGTCAAAATTCCTCAGGAGGCCTTAAAACCTTCCTATTCTCCTGGAAGATTCGGAGACAAGCTTCATGGGCTTTTTATTCATTGTTCAGCAGCTAACTCTTGAGTAGATTACATGTTCCAGGTACTGTGTTCTGTACTAGGGGATACTCATGATGAACAAGACAGGTGGAGGCCCCTCCCTTCACGTAGCTTGGAGTCCAGTGTACCTGGCACGTGCTGCCAGAGCAAGTTTTCTAAAAAAGAAAATGTATCTGAGTACCTCCCCTACTTAAAATTAATGGTTCCTCTTATAATAATCCATAAATGGAAAAGAATCTGAAAAAGAATAGATATACACAGATAGATAGATAGACATAGATATGTATATGTAGATGTATATATATAAACTAAATCACTTTGCTTTACGTCTGAAACTATCACAGCATTGTAAATCAACTATACATCAATAAAAAGAAATTACTGGTTCCTCCAGAATGAAGACCAAGTTCCTTAGTATGGCATTGATACACAGTATGATTATGATCTAACCCATTCCTCATTTTCCAACTAAACTTTCAATGTATGAGATTCTCCAGCCTGATCTCTTGGTACTTTTTTTCCATAAGGTATTTTTTGCAAAACTTCTGTAGTGTAGACCCTGCACCAGGTGTTGCAGATATAGCAGAAAGCTAAATAGATACAGTCCCTGCCTACAGGGAGCTCAGTATTGAGAAGACTCAAGTCATATTCAGGGCAAAAATCTGTCTACAAGTTTGGGTCCAAATCAGGCTGATCCCTGGGGCTTCTGGATAAAAGCGTAATGTGGCAGTTGGTTGTTTCCCCAAATTGTGTAACTACCAGATTATTGATATAGTTCAGTTCAGTTCAGTTGCTCAGTTGTGTCTGACTCTTTGCAACCCCATGAACTGCAGCATGCCAGACATCCCTGCTCATCACCAATTCCCAGAGTTCACCCAAACTCATGTCCATTGAGTCAGTGATGCCATCCAACCATCTCATCCTCTGTCATCCCCTTCTCCTCCTGCCCTCAATCTTTCCCAGCATCAGGGTCTTTTGAAATGAGTCAGCTCTTTGCATCAGGTGGCCAAAGTGTTGCAGTCTCACCTTCAACATCAGTCCTTCCAATGAACACCCAGGGCTGATCTCCTTTAGGATGGACTGGTTGGATCTCCTTGCAGTCCAAGGGACTCTCAAGAGTCTCCTCCAACACCACAGATCAAAAGCATCAATTCTTCGGCGCTCAGCTTTCTTTATAGTCCAACTCTCACATCCAAACATGACTACTGGAAAAACCATAGCCTTGACTAGACGGACGTTTGTTGACAAAGTAATGTCTCTGCTTTTTAATATACTGTCTAGCTTGGTCATAACCTTCCTTCCAAGGAGTAAGCGTCTCTGAATTTCATGGCTGCAGTCACCATCTGCAGTGATTTTGGAGCCCCCCCAAAATAAAGTCAGCCACTGTTTCCACTGTTTCCCCATCTATTTGCCATGAAGTGATGGGACCGGATGCCATGATCTTAGTTTTCTGAATGTTGAGCTTTAAGTGAACTTTTTCATGCTCCTCTTTCACTTTCATCAAGAGGCTCTTTTGATATAAATGATCAGTTATTGTGTTACTACTATCAAATTGTATTGTTAATTTGGGGGACGTAGGGGAGAAATAAGTAGGGGAGCTGACATCCATTATAATGCTACTAGGCTGATCCGCTCCTAGGAGTGGGAGAAAAGCTTCCATGGAAGACTATTTAGAGGAGCAGAGGGAGGTGTCTATTTTATTTCCACTCCTTAGGCAAACCAAGCAGTTCCTATAAACAGAAATTTGAAGCTAGCAGGAGGCAGTGGTGTAGATAGTATGCATTTAATTAACAAATGAATTGTGCTCCTACAGTGTGACCATTGAACCTGGAGCTGATCTATACTGCTTTGTTTTAGCTGTTTGGAGATGACTGAGTTCAATGACTTTGTGTAGGGAAACTAATCTCTGAATAGTCGATTGAAAGCATCTAAGAGAAAAAATAACTGGCTGCTTACTATGCTTATGTCGCATCTTAACTTGGTCAAGAGCATCATACAGGATTGGAGTGAGTAAAGACTTTAAGAGAGGAAGCCATTTCGAAGAACTATTTGTGCAAGCTAGAGTTTAAATATATTGAGCACATAGCAAAAATAGGATTCCCATGGCAAGATTACATGAGTGTAGTAATTAGTGTCTAACAATCACAAAAGTATTTCTTGTGAGTATATGCCAATAGCACAAGCATTTATTCTTGTTCCATAAGATAAGGCTGGATTTTTTTTAAATTGTGGAAACAATTAAAAACTACATATGCAATTATTTTTCTTCCTTGTTAAATAGAGGTGAGCTGCTGCTGCTGCTAAGTTGCTTCAGTCGAATCTGACTCTGTGCGACCCCAGAGATGGCAGCCCACCAGGCTCCCCCGTCCCTGGGATTCTCCAGGCAAGAACACTGGAGTGGGTTGCCGTTTCCTTCTCCAATGCACGAAAGTGAAAAGTGAAAGTGAAGTCACTCAGTCGTGTCCGACTCTTAGTGACCCCATGGGCTGCAGCCTACCAGGCTCCTCCATCCATGGGATTGTCCAGGCAAGAGTACTGGAGTGGGGTGCCATTGCCTTCTCCGAAATAGAGGTCAGAGGGTCTTATATTCTGAGATATTAATATTATCAATGAATACCACTAAAAATGAATAATTTCCTAAGAACTAAATAGTTTTTAAAAATGTTTTCCAGGTGAAGAAAATAGAAATGAAAGCCCTTAGTTTTGTGACATTTGCCCCCACCGCCCCCACAATGAAGTCTGATACCTATCAAGACTGTATGCCAAAATCTGTTACAGTTATTAGGAAATAGGTATTTTCTAGGCTTTTACTGGAGAAGGCAATGGCATCTCACTCCAGTACTCTTGCCTGGAAAATCCCATGGATGGAGGAGCCTAGTAGGCTACAGTCCATGGGGTCGCTAAGAGTCGGACACGACTGGGCGACTTCACTTTCGCTTTTCACTTTCGTGCATCGGAGAAGGAAATGGCAACCCACTCCAGTATTCTTGCCTGGAGAATCCCAGGGACGGCGGAGTCTGGTGGGCTGCTGTCTATGGGGTCGCACAGAGTCGGACACGACTGAAGCGACTTAGCAGCAGCAGGCTTTTACTGGAAGATCAGTAAGTTGCATATTCACTCATTTTTATTTGTATGTGTGAATTGAGATTTTTATTAAATAGTATTCTTTTCATATACAGATCTTAAGATGTATTAGTCAGGGTGGTTTAATTGCTATAACAAATAGTTCTAAGACCTTAGTGCCCTATCACATAAATGAGTGTTGCTGTTACTGTTTTCCCTATTCTCATCAATCCAATAAGGGTTGGCAGGAAGACCCTGCTCCACACAGTCTTTCAGGAACCCAGACTCCTTGCAGAATAGTGGCTCTATTCTCTAAAGCCTTAAGAGGCTCCTGTGTTTAGCTGACATAAGGGAAAAAGAAGGGAGGATTGCTATGCCTGGCCTAAAGGCAGTGTACATCATTTCTGCCCATATTCTATTGGCAGAACTTATTAGATGGCTGCACCTATTCCAGGGGAGACTGGGAAATATAGTTTAACTGGATGCCTAGGAGAGAATAACAGTTACCCAGTCTCTGTTACATAAGATTAACCCAAACAGTATCTCTAAGGAAAGGTTGGCAACCAAAGGTCGTAATCCTTCTCCATCTTCGGTCTCATGAAGACAGGAACCAAAACCACATTGTTCATTGGTAGCCCCTCAAAGTGTTTTATTAAAGTAGATATGATCTTATAACAAGGGCTGCACAAAATAATGCAGTAAGAATTCCAGGGGGAGGTTTCATGTTATTAAACCACAGTGTGTTGAGTCAATCTATTTTTATCAGTTTCTGAGCCCAAGGGAAGTTGGCATGTGCTGTCATTCCAACTGTCTTGCATCTCCTTTAAATGCCCCTGAAATACACAGATTCTGCCCATGACCCATCACTCTCAGTTTTGTCACCAACCCCACTGATACTTCATTTTTCTGAGCATCAACCCCCAACAGTTTCAGGTTTGGAAGATGCAGTTAAAGAGGGCCCTGGTGACTATGAGACTGCAGAACCTAATTGGTCTATAAAGAACTATAAAATCTTTCACAAGCTTCTGACTAAAAAATCACATTGGTCACAAATCACAGGTTTATCTGTATACAGCTTTGCCCCAATTTATAAGAGGTAGGTTTTACAAAACAGATTAGAATGTCATTGTTTTCTTTACCATAAAATTCACTAGTTGAATTCCTTTAGCTGGCAAACTTCTCTAGTGTAGTTAAAATAGTCACTGATACTCAAACATTTTAGCACTCTTGAGAAGTTGTAGGACTTTTAAGTAATATGTAATGTATTATAGAAAACATACTAAGCGATGGATAAACAGATTTACATTTAATCTGTTATATACTGTCTTGTCTTGTTTATCCAGCAGTGAGAGCTGTTTCATTTCATTTCATCTTTGAGAGAGAATTGACTTAATCATAAGAGTGATTGTGATATTACTGATTTCTTGCTGTATTTTCATAATTATTTTTCCAGGCAAAAAGTCTTTATACAGGTTGGTTCATTAGAGATCAATTTTTTTCAAGTTGCTAATCAACTGTTTTAGGTAGAAGTGCTAAGCATATGTTACAAATTTGACACCTCACCTTATTTACTCCCAAAATGAGCCATCTTAAATGAGCCAGAAGAAAGAATAAAAACTTTGGGTTGTCTGTCAGTTAATATGCAGGTAAAAGAAAAGTTATTGACTTTCAGCTTATTTCTTCTGTCAATTAATTAATTATGTTCATTTTAAATTTTAAAAATGAAGATGAATGAATCTCTTTTTTATGAAGCCTCAAACATTAACTCAAATTATTCCAAAATAATGTTTGTTTTCTACTACACTGGAAGTTACTACATAGAAAGTTTCTTGATAATTCAGCCTATCTGATCAGAGACTTTGGCAAGGTGTCTGAATTGATCAGGATTGCATTTGGCTGCATGTAACAGAAAGTGAAGTCATTCAGTCATGTCTGACTCTTTGTGACCCCATGGACTTTAGTCCACCAGGTTCCTCCATCCATGAGATTTTCCAGGCAAGAATACTGGAGTGGGTTGCCATTTCCTTCTCCAGGAGATCTTCCCGATCCAGGGATTGAACCCAGGTCTCCCGCATTGTAGGCAGACGCTTTACCGTCTGAGCCATCAGGGTAACATGTAACAGAAACCTGACATTAAAAGGTTGGTTTGTTTGATTTTTTTATTATGTAAGAATGACTTTGGGGCTAGATTATTCAGGACTGCTTTGGAACCAGGCTTTCTCTGTCTTCCTGATTCACCATTCTTCAAATGTGTTTTTCATCTTCCATGGTCAAAACATGATACCTGTTTTTCTAGGCATTGTGTCTGCATTCTAGGAAAGAAGAAGAGAAAAGATGGCTAAAAAATCTGTCTCCCTTTCAGAAGCTTTCTCAGAACCTTCCCTCAGCACTTCTGTTTCTCTTTCTGTGCTGTGTATCTTCTGCTTGTCTCTCCAGGTCTGCTCCTACCCTTCTCCATCCTGCTGTGTGCCCTGACAGACTGACATGTACAGATTGCCTCAATGGATCCTTTACCCTCTGGTTTCCAGGGGAAGCTGCAGCCCCATGTTCTCTGTGAGGCCAGTGGAAGATACTGGAAGCAGATGGGAAGGGGGAGAAGAGTGAGGCTGAATAATTATTTCCTGAGCTTGTTGCCTCTGGTTTATTAAAAATAGGCTCTATCCCTCTCCTAAAGCCTCAGCCCCTGTCAGTTGGTCAAGACAGAATTGGACTGGGGCTGGTGAGAGCTGGAAAAGAGCAACTCCTGTGGATAGCATTGTCATAGCCACCTGTTCCTGAATGTGAGTAGAACTGAGGTATCTGCTGCTTTGAGAGAGTATCAGACATGCTTACCATCAACTCTGTCTGGGGTATCAGATGTCTGCAATCTCAGCCAAATTATGCTTCACAATACAATCAGACACCTAACATTCAGCTTTCTCCCACTCCTTCATTACATCTAGGCTTTCCCTAGGCCTTCCCCCATCTTTGACTTTTTTACATTTAAATGGAACCCCAAGCAGACAGAACTGTTCTAATCTACTGGTTTATGACATATAGGCTTCATAGTTCACATGTGAACCTATCTTTTATTAACTCATTTATTCTTATGATGCAGTAAACACCTATGAAATCACTAATTGATTCTGAAATTGGACCACTGACAATAACTTAAATCTGCATCTGTGCTCCTCCACCATCTTAACACCTTAACTGCAGAAGATAATCACTGTCCTAAAATTCATGTTTATGTTACATATATGCAGTGGGATAAATGTTTTATTATATATATGTATGTTTATATAAATGTATGGCTTCATAAAGCAAGTATTACAAACTGTAGGTAACTTGGTGACTACTGGGACCTGGTTTTTTTTTAATGTAACATTGCATTACTGAGATCATCCATTGTTGTCAGTAGTTACCGTTCATTCGTTATTACTGCTGTATACCATTCTACTAGTTATTTATTCTCATGTTCATGAGTATTTTAATCTTTTTTTTTTTTGCTTTTATAAGTAGTGCTGCAGTGAACTTCAGACTTCCTAGTAGCTCAGATGGTAAAGAGTCAGCCTGCAATGCAGGAGACCAGGGTTTGATTCCTGGGTCAGGAAGATCCCCTGGAGAAGGAAATAGCAACCCACTCCAGTATTCTTGCCTAGGAGATCCCATAAACAGAGGAGCCTGGTGGTCTACAAGTCCTAGGGTCTCAAAGAGTCGGACATGACTTAGCAAGTAAACAACAAAAATGAACTTCCTTACACACATCTTCTGATATATCTGTATAAGAGTTTCTTTGGGGTTATAGAAGTGATCCACCTGCAGTATACAAATGTTCATGTTTACAAAATAATTTTACATTATCTTTTAAAGTGCTTGTGCTTTTGTATACTCCTGCTAGTGATATATAAGAAATCCTCCTTATCCTTTCAACTATTGGTTCTGTCTGATTGTTGAATTTTGCAGATTAAATGAATTAAAAATGATATCTCTTTGTAGTCTTGATTTCTGTTGCAAAATTCAGACTCAAATTGAAGAAAGTAGGGAAAACCACTAGACCATTCAGGTATGACCTAAATCAAATCCCTTAACGATTATACAGTGGAAGTGACAAACAGATTCAAGGGATTAGATCTGAGAGACAGAGAGTGCCAAAAGAACTATGGTCAGAGGTTCATCATTTTGTACAGGAGGCAGTGATCAAGACCATCCCCAAGAAGAAGAAATGCAAAGAGGCAAAATGGTTGTCTGAGGAGGCCTTACAAATAGCTGAGAAAAGAAAAGAAGGAAAGGGAAAAAGGAAAGATATACCCATATGAATACAGAGTTGCAAAGAATAGCAGGGAGAGATAAGAAAGCCTTCCTCAGTGATCAGTGCAAAGAAATAGAGAAAAACAATAGAATGGGAAAAACTAGAGATCTCTTCAAGAAAATTGGAGATACCAAAGGAACATTTCATGCAAAGATGGGCACAGTAAAGGACAGAAATGGTATGAACCTAACAGAAGCAGAAGATACTAAGAAAAGGTGGCAAGAATACACAGAACTATACAAAAGATCTTCATGACCCAGATAACCACAATGGTGTGATCACTCACCTAGAGCCAGACATCCTGGAATGTGAAGTCCAGTGGGCCTTGGGAAGCACCACTACAAACAAAGCTAGTGGAGGTGATGGAATTCCAATTGAGCTATTTCAAATCCTCAAAAATGATGCTGTGAAAGTGCTGCACTCAGTATGCCAGCAAATTCGGAAAACTCAGCAGTGGCCACAGGACTTTAAAATGTTGGTTTTCATTTCAATCCCAAAGAAAGGCAATGCCAAAGAATGCACAATTGCACTCATTTCACACGCTAGCAAAGTAGTGCTCAAAATTCTCCAAGCCAGGCTTCAACAGTAAGTGAACCGAAAACTTTGAGATGTCCAAGCTGAGTTTAGAAAAGGCAGAGGAACCAGAAATCGAATTGCCAATATCCATCGGATAATCAAAAAAGCAAGAGAGTCTCAGAAAAACATCTATTTCTGCTTTAGTGACTGCACCAAAGCCTTTGACTGTGTGGATCACAATAAACTGTGAAAAATTCTTGAAAGAGTTGGGAGTACCATATCACCGTACCTGCCTCCTGAGAAATCTGTATGCAGGTCAAGAAGCAACAGTTAGAACGGAACATGGAACAATGGACTGGTTCCAAATTGGGAAAGGAGTACGTCAAGGCTGCATATTGTGACCCTGCTTATTTAACTTATATGCAGAGTACATCATTTGAAATGCTGGGCTGGATGAAGCACAAGCTGGAATCAAGATTTCTGGTAGAAATATCAATAACCTAAGATACGCAGATGACACCACCCTATGGCCAAAACTGAAGAGGAACTAAAGAGCCTCTTGATGAAAATGAAAGAGGAGAGTGAAAAAGCTGGTTTAAAACTCAGCATTCAAAAAAACTAAGATCTTAGCATCCGGTCCCATCACTTCATGGCAAATAGATGGGGAAACAATGGAAACAGTGACAGACTACTTTCTTGGGCTCCAAAATCACTGCAGATGGTGACTGCAGCCATGAAATTCAAAGATGCTTGCCCCTTGGAAGAAAAGCTATGACCAACCTAGACAGCATATTAAAAAGCAGAGACATTACTTTGCCAACAAAGGTCTGTCTAGTCAAAGCTATGGTTTTTCCAGTAGTCATGTATGGATGTGAGAGTTGGACTATAAAGAAAGCTGAGAGCCTAAGAATTGATGCTTTTGAACTGTGGTGCTAGAGAAGACTCTTGAGAGTCCCTTGGACTGCAAGGAGATCAAACCAGTCAATCCTAAAGGAAGTCAGTCCTGAATATTCATTGGAAGGACTGATGCTGAAGCTGAAACTCTAATACTTTGGCCACCTGATGCAAAGAACTGACTCATTGGAAAAGACCCTGATGCTGGGAAAGATTGAGGGCAGGAGGAGAAGGGATCAACAGAGGATGAGATGGTTGGATGGCATCACTGACTCGATGGACATGAGTTTCAGCAAGCTCTGAGAAATGGTGATGGACAGGGAAGCCTGGCATGCTGCAGTGTATGGGGTCGCAAAGAGTCAGACATGACTGAGTGACTTAACTGAACTGAATTACTAATGAGATTAAGCGTCTTCTTGGATGTGTATTGACTCGATTTTGTAGTCTGTGTAATGGCTATTGAGGTCTTTTGCTCATTTTATTTATTTTTTATCATTGAACTGTAATTGACATGCAGCATTACATTAGTTTCAGGTGTGCATCATAGTGATTGGACATTTGTGTACACTGTGAAATGATCACCACAAGAAGTCTGGTTACCCTCTGTCATCATTCTAATTTACAGTGTGTTCAGGGATTGACACTATAGAGTTGATTTGATAGAATTTTCCAGATATGAATACCAGCTATCCTCATTTTTGAGCTTGAAGAAACTAGCACAAATTCTATCTTTTTTGTATGACCACAGAATTCACATTTCATCAAGACGTTATATGGAAGTGGCCCCTTAATCAGATCTCTTTTAAATGACAGAAAATCCATTTTCTTTTCCTCTAGAAACCTGGTGGATTTTGCCCAACTTGCATTTTCCTTTAAGGTAGACACAATAGTACAACAAAGAACTTACAAGGAGTAAAACAGAAGGTCACAACTGTTGTTTCCTACTACACAGGGAGAGCTATCTAGACAGAGGAAGGTCCACCATGATGCTCCTGGAGCTTATATTTCAGGGTCCTTTACTTTCAGGGGCCCTTTGTAAAGCCTTGGTTGGGGCCCTAAGTTTTTTGAATTTTTGATTTTATATTCTTTTTCTTTCTTCCCTCCCTCCATCCCTCCCTCCCCCTCCGTCCCTCCCGCCCTCCCTCCCTCACTGTGTGGCATGTGGAATCTTAAGTTCCCCAACCAGGGATTGAACCCACACCCCCTGAAGTGGAAGCAGAACCCACACCCCACTGAACCACCAGGAAAGTCCCTTTATTCTTTTTCTTAAAGCAAGATTTCCAAACTGTATAAACTTAAGGATGCACAAAGCCTGGATTTGTCTCTGAACGTGGAAGTGTAAAAATATATATGAAGCTTAAATCCATTTTATACTAGGCAACCTCTTCATGCTGGGCCAAGCTCTGGAAGAAACCCTAGGCCACACTCAAAACTAGGCCTGGAAAGTGCTGGGCTAACTTGGGTTCAGAAATCAAAATAAATGACTCCAACTTGGAAAATATCCTGTGTTATCTTATATGTTATGTTAGCTTCTTCCTCCTTTCTTTCATTCTCGCTAGCCTTTGCTGAACATTCAGTACAAAAAAATTCAGCATTGAAATGACACAATTACTTTTAATAAACAATTTCTCTTTTGCAGACTTTTTGAAAAGTGCTAAGATAACATTTCATGCAGATTTAATCCTAGGTTAATCTACGAAATGGGTTAGTGCTGGGCACATTTAAGCATTCAGTTTTGTCTTAGAGTCAGAACATGTTACAGTTCTCTCTTACCAGTCTGTCTCAATTTCTGCTCCAATTCATTTCTGAACTCTGAGTCAAAAAAGCCCAAGAAGGACCTTAATCAGATCACACATCAGCTTAGAATAGTGATTTTAGTGATTTGGACATCTGGCCACTTGGAACTGAAAAAAGGCTGCCAATTCACTTGACAAAAGCTACTGAACATCTGTCAGCATGAAAATAGCTCTAACTGACCCTGAATCAGATTTCTATAGCCAACCTCACAATGAAAGGGCATCTCTTCTTCTCCTATTATTCAGAAAAATTGGTGCCATCCAAAATATCCTACCAATATTCCACCAACAATGCCCTCTAAAGTATTTTGTGATGCAAGCGCAAATGATGTTAACCCATCGTCTCTTTCACCTATACTTCCCCTGCTATGTGACGTTGACAAGGGTGATATTAAAAATGTTGAGCCACACATGTGGCTCAGGCACTAACTCAGGGTCTTGGAGAGTCTAGGTAGAGATCTTGGGAAGAGAGTTCCAGGGAAGGGAGGAGGGGAACATGAAGGTGGGAGGCACACACAGAGTTCAGGAAAACCATTGCTTAACAAATGCTGTGGAGGAATTTCAGTGTTTTACCATGCTATATGGCAATACCAATGTGCTCAGCTAAACCAGCCTTGGACGTAGATAAAAAATTTTAAAGATGATGGTCACACTATCCCTCCAAATATACCGCAGGAAGATGGAGAAAGACCTGAGCTGCGGTCTAGCTTAAATAGGGAAACATGTAGGGGGAAATTTCAGGCTCTGTGAGGCAGTGTTATTAGTTGGAGTGGAAGTACATTTAATAATCTCTTTCTCTGTCTATGACTACCTTCTGTGTTGCACTCGAGCCAGACAGGGAGTAGTCTTGCTCTAGGACTTGCACTGTAGAGTACCCTGCAATCACACACACACACACGCATGTGCACACACATTTATTAAGGAAATGTGCACCTCTGTCACTTGGGATCCAGTGCTCAGTGTTGACATAAGAAACCCTAACCTCTAAACATCTGCTTACATGGCTAACACCTTCTAGGCGCTGGGAAACACCTTTCCACATGGCCTGCCCCATGACCTCAAAACAAAAGACAACTGTGTCCAGATGCTGAGAAGATGCATGGGTTCTGCCACTGCCAGCTTCAGAGACGGACACTTGCTTTTGAGTGCAGGGGGATTTAAGTGGCTGAAACGCTTAGGTAAGAGAAAAGACAAATTAATTAACTTGTCAGAGCCTTACTGTCAGCATGAAGGCAATAGACTCTTATACTATGAGGTATTGTTTCCCAGCAGTGCTTAGTATCCGTTTTCTTAACTTCTCTTCCATGTTCAGTTGAGTTCCATTTCCTGGTTCACAAGCTTGTGTGGTATCTGCAATGGTTGCACATGGTGCCTTAGGAATATTTTGGAGTATTAATTAATGATATTACTCTTAAATATATATGCCCATATAGATTTATGTAGGTATATTTATCTAGACATACATATGGCAATGTGTTGCTAGTTCTTTACACTTGCAACCAGATGAATATAAAATGCTATAATTATAAATAGTTGGGTGTCTTTATAGAATACTTATAAGATTTAATTAAAATTTCAAAAAGTTAAATTAAAAATTTCAATACTATTTAAATGGATTGAAATGTTTAGTGGTTATCAATTATGATTTTCATTCTACCTTTTAAGTTTAATACATAATTTTGAATATTTTAGAAGAGAAATTTTTGAAAAATATATGAAAAATATGAGTTTTTACATTTAATATATATTATCAAAGTATATTAGAATTTCCATCTGCCTACAATGACATTCTATTTTTTACTTATTTAGATTATTACTGTCAATAGAACACAAGAAATATTAAAATGTCGATTATAATAGCTCTTTAGAAATGTTGCTACAATATTATAAAATCAAGAAAAACAAATTTTATGGGCTGAACTATAATTTTTTATGAATTGCATATGTTTTTTATTTCATTACTCATCCATATCCCAACAGTGGAATAGCAATAATAAAGTAGTAATCAGGGTTAATTTTTTTTTGAACCTTTAATTTTTTATTGGGGTATAGCCATTTAACAATGTTGTGATAGTTTCAAGTGAACAGCATAGGTACTCAGCCATACATAACACAACGATAGTTGTTTTTGGTGTTTTACATCTTACCTGTCTTTAAGTCATATAAAAACCAAGGCTTTTTACATATTTTGCCATATTGTCATTCTGACAGACTTGTCAGAGTAGAAAGGATCACATTTTAGTTACTTGTTTGTTTGCTTCCCTTGTAACTTTACATAAACAGTGCGTGAGTCTCCATTTGCACTCTTCCTCTCAGGCCTCACAAATGATAATCATGGCCCCAGTTAAAAGGTTTTAAAAACTGTACTGAGGTATTTTAAAGTCCCTGTGGTGTGATAAAACTTTGAGGAGTCTGTCAATAGAGAGCATTTGGCTTCTGCTTCCCTTTTTTGGGGGGGGCTTCCTTGGTAGCTCGGACAGTAAAGAATTGTCTAGCAGGCTGGAGACCTGGGATCAGTCCCTGGGTTGGGAAGATCCCCTGGAGAAAGAAGGGCATGGCAACCCACTCCAGTATTCTTGCCTGGAGAATTCCATGGACAGAGGAGCCTGGTGGGCTACAGTCCATGGGGTCGCAGAGTCGGACACGACTGAGTGACTTTCACTTCCCT
Source organism: Giraffa tippelskirchi (assembly GCF_054371585.1). Classification (NCBI taxonomy): domain Eukaryota; kingdom Metazoa; phylum Chordata; class Mammalia; order Artiodactyla; family Giraffidae; genus Giraffa; species Giraffa tippelskirchi. The sequence continues at coordinate 75,819,547 of NC_137281.1, read as the reverse complement.
CTTTCTACTAAGTGCTTGAGCTGGGACAAACCTCTAGGCTTTTCTGTCTCACTTCCTCCTCCTGGTGAATCAGATGCCACCTCAGCCACAGAGGAGCAAGATGTCACCCATCCAGTGGGATGGGAGCATCAAGCCACAGTTGCAGTGCTAGTCCACAAGGACAAAGTTTTGCATGTTTTGTAAAAAAAAAACAAGATTATAACTTGGAGAATGCATTTGAAGTACTTAATAACCAAGCTATTTGTAAGGGTTAATTTATTTTATCTAATATTGCGTATGTTTTGGAAATCATAGTAAAGACACCTAGAATCATAATATTCTTTCAGTGGCAAATGTCATATTACGTTTTTAGGGCATTACGTCAATTTAGTATTTCACATATTATTAATAATGTCTCGTTATATAAAATTATTACTAAACTGGCAATTAAGTGAATGTGAAGGATCCATATGCTAAACTGCTCATAACATTTCAATTATGAATTTCAAATCAAATGTCTTCTAGTGTACATTCACACCACTGATGAACAATCCCTTTGCCAGGTCCACCCAAATGAACTATGCTTTGTAACAAATGATACTGATGTAAAGTCATTTCACACATTTTCCTGAATTTAAGAAAATTAGAAATGGAAGCAGACAAAGCAACTAGTGCTTTCTCTTGGTGGTAGTAAACCATTTGTTAATGCTGTAATTAGCTCTTTCTTGAATGTGTAAATCCTTTGCCGTGCCTGTTAAAAAAATTTACCATCTTAATCATTTTAATATTTTTATTTATTCATTAGGCTGTGCTGGGTCTTTTGCAGCATGTGGGACCTTTGATCTTCATTGTGGCATGCTGGATCTAGTTCCCTGACTAGGGATTGAACCTCGGGCTCCTGCATTGGAAGTCTTAGCCACTGGACCACCAGGGAAGTCCCTTGGGGTGCCATTTATGCATCTTGAGGGACTGAAAAATTGTTTTCTTGTTCTCTGATTTACATTTCCTTCCCTAAAGAAAAAAACCAACAAACAATAGTGAGTCCATTTTATTTTTTTTAAGTTCTACCAGTTTATTGCTACTAACCCATCTCCATCTACCGTCATGCACGCATGCTCATGTAACCCCATGGACTGCAGCCTGCCAGGCTCCTGTCCATGGACTTTTCCAGGCAAGAACACTGGAGTGGGTTGCCATTTCCTTCTCCAAGTCTATTGTTTTTAGCTGTATGTTTTACACTCACTTTTGTCCCTAACTGACTGTGTTTTGGTTTTTTGTGAATCTTAGTGGTGTAGGATCCAAGTCAGGTATTTCTACTGAGGGGCTATCCTTGAACACAAAACCCAATGATGCTTTAAAGAAGGGGTTGGTCCACATGATTCCAGAGTGAGGCTATATTGACCAAAAAAGTATGAGTGATTTCAGCATAGCAGCTTGGAAGGTCATCTGGATTCATTCCTCCCTGTCCTCCTGTGGGAGAGGATAGTAGAGACCTCAGTCACAGCCTGATTTTAGGGCCTTTTCCAAGAATTGGAGGTGGATGACTCGAGGTGTTAGCATAGTGGATAGGAATTTACCCTCTGATTTCCTTCATAACCCTGCTGTTACAGTTTCATAAAGCAGATATACTTCAGGTCCCTTCCATCCTGAATTACACTGGTAGGAGCAAAATGGGTTAAGGCAGCTGGCCCTTAGACCTGTCCTCATTGGGCATCTCACTGGTGGCTCTGTGATGCAAGGTCAGTGCGCCTGGTGCAGCTCGTTTGAAAATGATCTGATTCTAAGCCAAATAACGGTTTTACCAGGATATCAATGTACTAATTTATAATTAGAATTTCACTGGCCTTGAAAACTCGACTATTTGGTCTCCTGGTCAGAGCACACCTTACTCTGTTTCTAGAACCTAGGGAAGCTTAACCCATAGCCAAAAGATTGTATTCATTCAAAAAACATTTACAGAACCTCAATAAAGTACTAAACACTGAAGGTGCAAATCTCAATTCCCAAAGAATTGAGAAGAATTGAGTAAGAGTGGTGTAGGGTTTCCATATTGTGTGCTCAAAATACAATGAAAATAGGACTATGCTCATTTGCTGGGGTGAAGGTGGACAATGAAAATTGGTCTACCTGGGAAGGGGTTGGTCAAGAAGATCTGAATTAAACTTCCCTGGTGGTCCAGTGGTTAAGAATCCACCTGCCAATGCATGGGACACAGTTTCCTTTACTGGTCTGGGAAGATTTCACAGGCTGTGGGGCAACTAAGCCCACGTGGCCACAACTACTGAGCCCACACACATAGAGCCTGTGCTCTGCAACAAGAGAAGCCATTGCAATGAGAAGCCTGCACACCACAAGAAAGAATAGCCCCTGCTCACTGCAACTGGAGAAAGCCTGTGAGCAGCAGCACGGACCCAGTGCAGCCATAAACAAACTTATTAATTAAAAAGAGAGAGTGGGCAATTTCCAGATACACTAAAAAAGAAGAGATCAGAGTATATGAAGGCTATGAAGAACAAAGGGCACTTGCCTAGTGAAGACAGAAGGAATAACATATACAAAGGCAAAGAGAAGAAATAGCAGTACACATTCAGGGGCGTGCAGGTAGTTCATACTGACCTGACCACGAGGGTCCAGAAGCAGCCTATGAGGCTGGGGAGGTGGCTCAGGACACCTCATGGAGTATTGTCCATGCCTTACTCAGAGAAGAAAATTTATCCTTAAATGCTAGGATCTATGAAAAAACTATGCTATTGGCCCAAATTCTTTACCCCTCTTTATATCCACATTCTTTACCATGTGAGTTTGCAGTTCTTACCAAATAAAGATATAAAGTAAATTTCTCTACTTGACTTTGGGTTTGGCCAGATGTCTGGTTTTTAGTTCAGTTGCTCAGTTGTGTCCGACTCTTTGTGACCCCAAGAACTGTAGCACACCAGGCCTCCCTGTCCATCACCAACTCCCAGAGTTTACTCAAACTCACATCCATTGAGTTGGTGATGCCATCCAACCATCTCATCCTCTGTCGTCCCTTTCTCCTCCCAATCTTTCTCCTCCCTCAATCTTTCCCAGCATCAGAGTCTTTTCCAATGAGTCAGCTGTTCGCATCAGGTGGCCAAAGTATTGGAGTTTCAGCTTCAGCATCAGTCCTTCCAATGAATATTTGGGACTGATTTCCTTTAGGAAATCTGTTTTGGCCAGTACAGTGAAGTGTAGGTGATGGTGTATGTGCTTCAACTGTAGGCCTTGTGTCTTTCCATTTCCCTACTTGTATCTCTGCCATTATCATGAGAAGGCCATGCTCAGGCTAGCGAAGAGCCGTGTGGACCAGAGCCAACCATCCCTGAAGCCCAGCCTAGGTCAGCCAAGCCCTTCAGCAGATTTCAGTATCCATAGGCCAAATAAATGCTTACTGTTGCATACCTCTGAGATTTTTGTGCTTGTTTGCTATTCAGCATTTTATGTCACTTTCTAACTCATATAAAACCCTTCATCACAAGCAGAGGTATATATACCCCGATTTCCATTTTAGAGTTGTTTTTTTTTTTTTTAATCTGCATGTGATGGAAAAATTAAAGAGGAGTGAAAAGGAGGCTGGGAGATCAGTGAGGAAATTGAAGAAAATTGTAGTGAAATACCAAGAGCTTTGAACTAGGCCCTTTGGCCATGGGCAGGGAGGTAGAGGAGCCTGACAAGCTGCAATCCATAGGGTTGCAAAGAGTTGGACACGATTGAGTGACGAATATACACACAAACACAGGGAGGTGAGGAGAGGAATTAGGAGTTTTTCTTTTTAAAAATTTGAATTATGAAATATCTCAAACATACAGAAAAGTTCATAGAATAGTATGACAACTGACACTCATGTGATCACTACCTAGCTTTAATATAAATCAGAATGTTGCTTCCTTTTTTAAAAAAAGTAGCCTAATTCCTCAGTTTCTTTTCCCTTCATTCCTTCTTAGAGGCAGTTGCTGTCCTGAGGTTGGATACATTATTTCCATGCATGATTTTTAGTTTTAGATGTAAGTATGTGTCCATTAGCAATATACACCGTTTCCTCTGTTTAGAGCTTTACCTATCACACTATGAATCTTTTGCAACTGTTTTTATATTATGTTTGTGAGTTTTATCCATATTGATACATAGAGAACTAAAACATGGAGACATTTAGAGATAATAGAAAAGTAAAAATTAAAAATGTAAAATGCAAAAGAGAGGGAAAAAAAATCTCATATAACTACCATATTTCTAGCTAGGGTGATCATGTGAATTATAGACAAGAATGAGGAATGTAATAAAAGGAGCAGGTTTTAAATGAGGAGGGCTGGAAGAATTGAGCTCAATTTGAGTGTGGGAGAGAGAGTATGCTTATTGGGCCCATACTGATAGAATATGCTCTGTGGGCAATTGGATTTGAAGATTGCTCAGTAGCATAATCTAGTCTGGAGAGAGAGTCTTACCCTTTTTTCCATAGTGATAGCAATTACAACTATGTGAGTTGGTTTTTTACACAGAAAGTGCAAGTCGAGTAAGAAGAAAAGAAGACCAGGGACTTTCTTGGTGATCCAGTGGTTAAGACTTCGCACTTCCAATACAGCGGGTACGGGCTTGATCCCCGGTCAAGGAACTAAGATCCCACATGCCTTGCAGCCAAAAAAAGAAGAAGACCAAAGCAGAATTTTAGGCCACAGAAACTAACAGTTTAAGGCAAACAGAGGACCAGCAAACATGGCTCTTCTTACATCTTTCCAGAGAGTGTTCTTTCATGCACTCCTATCAGCAAAGCATTTTTGAGCAGCCTTTTGCATAGACGTATTTTACTTATGTATAAATGATATACTGGTCCTACGAAACTAACATATTATATGCATCATAACATATATTCCAAAGTAGAAATTTTTAATGTGTAAGATATGCACTAAATAGAAATTCAAGATATTCAAATATTTTTGTACCCCCTGGAGTGTCCCCCTCACTTGTGAAGTCCCTGATTAAAATAGATCATCTGACCTCCTCTTTCATTTGGGAAATTATGCTTTACATCACCATTGTTCTGACAGTGGCATTGTTTACTCCTTTTCAAAATATTTAGTACACATTGAAAACTAGAGTGGGCTTCGCTGGTGGCTCAAGTGGTAAAGAATCTACCTGTAATGCAGGAGATGTGGGTTTGATCCCTGAGTCAGGAAGATCCCTGGAGAAGGAAATGGCAACCCATTCTAGTATTCTTGCCTGGGAAATACCATGGACAGAGGCGCCTAGTGGGCTACAGTCTATGGGGTTGCAAAGAGTTGGACATGACCTAGCAACTAAACAACAACAAACAACAAAAACTAGATTTAGAGGTATTTAAAAATTTACATTAAAAATTACTTGTGATATGTGAAATGGGAATTAGAAACTCATTTTTTCCCACCAATTTCTGTGGTTCCCTCCAACTCCCCAAATATCCCTGACCCCTGGTATCTACTAGTTTGTTCTTAAAGTTTATAATTTTGTCATCTTGCAAATGCTATACAAATGGTATCATACAGTATTTGACCTTTTGAAATTGACTTTTTCACTCAGCATAATGCCTTTGAGATCCATCCAAGTTGTTGCATGTATTGGGAGCTGGTTCCTTTTCATTGCTGAGTAGTGTTCCATGATGTGAATATACCACAGCTTGTTTAATCATTCATCTATTGTAGGACATTTTGTTTGTTTCCAGCTTTTGGCTACTACAAATGAATGCTATGAACAATTGTATATGGGTTTTTATGTGGATAAAAGTTTTCATTTTTAGCGGGGGACAAATGCCCAGTATGCAATTGTTGAGTCTTCCCTTGTGTCTCAGCTGGTGAAGAATCCGCCTGCAATACGGGAGACCTGGGTTTGATCCCTGGGTTGGGAAGATCCCCTGGAGAAGGGAATGGCTACCCAGTCCAGTATTATGGCCTGGAGAATTCCATGGACTATATAGTCCATGGGATTGCAGAGTCGGACACAACTGAGCAACTTTCACTTTCACAGTAAATATACAATTTTTTTTTTTTAAGAAATCATTGGACTTACATTCCTACCATCTATGTAAAGATAATTAGGGGAAACTTAGCTTTAACCTAGATACCCATCTTGGGGGAGCTGATGTATCTACAGGGATATATTGCTTCTCTCCTTGCTTTGTGACTTATCAACAACTGGAGAGTTTAGAAAAAATACACTGAAATGAGTGTCAATGAGTTTGAGTAAAACATTTTTCTCTTAAATGATGATTTTTATAAATGAATGATTTTCTTGGCTACATCTTCTATATGTGCTCATGCTCAGTCACTTAGTAATGTCTGACTCTTTGCAACCCCAAGGACTTCAGCCCACCACAGCTTCTCTGTCCATGGGATTTCCCAGGCGAGAATACAACCCACTGGGGTTGTATTTCCTTCTCCAATACCTTCCCTATATTGCCTGTTAATAAGTCTGATCCTGGGACTTCCCTAGCGGTCCAGTGGCTAGGCCTCTGTGCTCCCAAAGCAGGGGACCTGGGTTTGACCCCTGATGGGGAAACTAGATCCCCCACACGCTGCAACTAAAGATCCTGCATGCTGCAGCTAAGATCCCAGAGCAGCCAAATAAATAAATAAATAAAGTTTAAAACAATTTTCTGATCCTTTCAATTCAAGCTAATACTTTTTTTTCTCTCAAAGAAACAGTCCTATCTACTTGAAGTATAGGTATTTTTTTCTTTATACTGAACACTGTTTAAAGTGTTTCATGTCCCATTTGTCCTATTCTTAATGCTAATTAAATCCTTGAGGCCAATCTCTTGATACACAGTGTATTGGTCACGAAAATAAGAGCACTATTTTCTATTTCTTCTAAAAAAAATTAATGTTTAGTATCTTCAAAAATATAATAAGGGATGTTATTTTTATTAGATTTATTTTTTAGACATTTATTTTGTTTTATTATTGGAATACAATTGCTTTACAATGTTGTACTAGTCTTTATTGTACAATAAAGTGAATCAACTATATGTATACATGTATCTCCTCCCTCTTGAGCCTCCCTTCCAACCACTTCCCTGCTCCAGGTCATCACAGAACACCAAGCTGAGCTCCTTGTGCTGTACAGCAGCTTCCCACTAGCTATATATTTCACACATGGTAGTATATATATATATATACATATGTCAGCGCCGCTCTTCCAATTCTTCCCACCCTTCCTTTCCCCCATTACGTCCACATGTCCATTCTCTATGTCTGTGTCTGTATTCCTGCCCTGCAAATTCCTGTGTCTCTATTCATCTGTATCATATTTCTAGATTCCATATATGTATGTTAAAATGCAATATTTGCTTTTCTCTTTCTCTTTTCTCTTTATATGACAGACTCTAGGTTCATCCACATCACTACAAATGACCCAATTTTGTTCCTTTTTATGACTGAGTAATATTCCATTGTATATATGTACTACATCTTTTTTAAAAAGTTTTTATTTTGTATTGGAATATAGCTGATTAATAATGTGATAGTTTCAGGTGAATAGTGAAGGGATTTAGCCATACATATATGTGTATCCATTCTCCCCCAAACTCCACTCCCATCAAGACTGCCACATAACATTGAACAGAGTTCCATGTGTTATACAGTAGATTCTTTTTGGTTATCCATTTTAAATAGAGTAATGTATCACATCTTCTTTATTCATTCATCTGTCAATGGACATTCAGGTAGCTTACATGTCCCTGGCTGTTGAAAATAGTGTTGCAGTGAACATTGGGGTACATGTGTCTTTTTGAATTATGGTCTTCTCATCAAATTTATTTTTAAACAATTAACAAATTCTGGAAATTAAACTTGACACTCCTCAAGAAACAAAAATGTTAAGTGACAAGAACTCACTGCAGTTAAAAAAGGGCCCACAGACTCTCCTCCTTAAATGTGACTTAGAGTGGAAAATTTCAGTGCCTTCCTTTCTTCCCAGAAGTGAGATTCATGCAGGTTTCTTCTCAGCTCTAATTTCCAAAAAAGTCAGGGCTTACTTCTCCATCACCTTTGGTGGGCTTGACTCATAAGCCTGAGCCACAAATGACTCAGGTGAGCTAGAGCCACAAAGACCTGTACCTCCAGCTTAGAAGAACCTCAGAGCCCAGCCCACCATCAGGGTCAAGAATCTAAAGGCTCACCTACAGGATGAGAATGATGTGAACAAAGTTACTAGAATATAGGCCTATGACCATCAGGGAATTGCTGAAGCTTAGGGTTGAAAAATTAGGATTGTGTTGAGGAGACCTCATACCTTCTCTTCCCTTTCTCCTGACCCTGGGCCAAAAATCGGTGGTCCAGTGATAGAGACCTATAGAGTTTCCAGAAGCTGACATGTTTTGAGCCTGTATGGTTAGAGTAGATTATAAACAGACAGTAATAAACAGATCCATAGAATTGCTCAACACAATGGAAGTTTATTTTTTGCTCCTAACAGTACAGTAGAGTTGAAAAAGTATTGTTGGAAAAAGCAAAGGAAATGTGACTGTGTGCCATGTTGCCATTCTGGGACTCAGGCTGTGGGTGACATTGCCATCTTTAAAACTTGGCTTCCAGGAGAATACAGGACCGGAGAGTTGAGGGGTGCATTTCCATCTCTGTCAGCCAGAAAAGAGGAATAAGCATGAAGGAGTATGTCTGGGAGGATTATGTGGGCCAAAGCAAGAAGCGGTAGACACCATTTGTACTCACGTTCTGCTGGAGAGAACCCAGCCGTATGTCATCTTCCTCGCCGCAACTACAAGAAGAGCTGGGACCTGGGGCCTGCTAGATGTCCAGAGAAGCAGGGAAGGCTTTTACTGGCTAGTCAGCTACCACAGAGCCATTTCTACTCCGCTGGTGTCTGGAGCAGCTTCTGGTAAAATGGGAAGGGACTTGGGGGCCTGAGCACAGTGACTGCAACAAAGGTGAGGACTTTTTTGCAGAGAGTATACCGAGTTTCCTTCCCCCCAGGAGCAAGAGAGGTAAGCAGCGGCCTCATGAGCTGATTCTGTCTGTGGACATAACAGCTGCTCTCTGGAGGGAAATTTCCTGTTCCTGGGAAGCTAGTCAACTTCTCCTCCAGAACAGAGTACCAGTCGGCTTGTGAAATGTTCGTTCACTCCGTGTGACTGCAGGAGTAGGGATAGGAAGTCAGTGCCATTGAACAGACAAAGGAGAATGAGACAGAGTCGTGTCTGTCTTCAGAGGAGCCCGGGCATCTGACTCTCTGAAAGTGCAGAGTGTCCTTGAGGAAAGTTCTGCTGACAGTTTGCAGGTGCTGGGGGGAGGGCTCCGAGTGCTGCAGCACCAGGACAGGAGCCCCCCTTTATTACGACCCACCCCTGTACAGGTAAAGAGCTGAGGCGGAACCAGGGTACGCAGATTCTCTTCCCCTCTGCCCTTGGCCCAAGGGCAACCACACAAAATGGGATTAATTGGGATTATGGGGCTTTGGCTGCTTGGCTGCTACTCAAGGATGAATGCTTAATTTATGTCTCAGTGATCTTGACTCCTGCCTGATTAAACTGGTTCACTCGGGCCATTGTTTGCCAAGGACTTTCCTTTCAAAAGAGTGGCTACAGGTGGTTCTTTTGTGTGACAGACTTAGCTTTGCTACATACAGTACATGGCTCTAATGGATGGCTGCAATACCATCTTTCTCTCAGAAATCACTAAAAGCACAAATAAATTCAATAGGTTCTCCTCTCATCTTTCAGGGCTTTTCTTGTGATGGCAAAATGTCAACAGGTGTGATTGTTCAAGAATATATAAAACAGATGTGGAATTATTACTGTGCAAGAGGAAAGAGCATTTGTTTGGAAAATATCCACTGAGTAGAGATGTTAAGATTCAGAGCGTCTAACCTCCCCTCAGCAACTCACTCCAGCAAATCAAAAGATGCCCCTAGGAGTCCCCAGTCCTGATGGTGCCTGGTGCCCTGGCTTCCCTGTGCCGTTTCTGTTAGTGAATGGGCTCCTGTGTTGGGCAAGCAGTTCAGTCTCACAGGTCTGCTCCAGCCTGAGCCAAGTTCTGTTGTGGTTTGAAGGGATGAAAATATTGGGCTACTTGGATTTAAATGAAGATTGTCCACAAACCTGAACTGGTTTGATGGTTTTAGCCCATTTGACTGGCGAAATTAGTTTACTAACATATAAAGCAACTTTTGGACTGACTTCATGTTTTCTTTCTTGGCCCTTGAAGTCAGTCATAAAAGCCAAATTGGTTTAGGCAAATCTGCCCTATGGCATACTCGAGATTTTTCTGGAGACCATGTAAACATCTTCAGAAGCAAATAAGCTGTTAGACTGAATAACTAAATAATGTTTCTGTCCAAAAAGGATGTTATGAGAAACTATAGTCTATGACTTTTGTGTTTAGTTAAAAATAAAGGTTGTTTTAGTATAGTAAGCTAACATGACAGAGACCTGTGCATTAACCATGTGATAATTATTTTAATTAATTAATTCTAGAAGCTTATTTCTCAATATCATACAAACTACTATGGAGCTTAGGAACATCCTCTGTGCCTGAGCCATCCTCTCCCATTCTGTGTTGGTATGGTATTACCTGGACTATACTTGAAAAATGTCCAAATGTATCAATGTTATTTCTCCTAGCTTTATATAAAGAAAGCAGCTACAAAACATAATTAATTAAGGTGAGAAGTCTATCACATATCTTCGAAAAGTCCAGTGATAAGTATTTGGGTTCAAACTCTGCTTTCTACAATGATTCCATAAGTTTAAAGACTTTTCTGGAAAATGCAATTATGAGCGTATTATGATGTTAATTAAAAATTACTTTAAATTTTATAACATTATCTCCTGAAAATACTCTGAATATAAAATTTAGGATTTAATCAACTAGAGAGTGAATGATAGTAAAATTGATTGAGTAACTCAACCTAAACATGAGAAAGAAATAGAGATCCTAGGGAAATAAATAAATGAGAGCATATGGGTCTAGAAAGGAAATCATTCAGCTCCATCAAATAACTTAAAAGTTAGAGAGAGGGTAAAGGTGTTGCTCGGGTTCAGAATGAGCAGAACTGAGAGATGCCATTTTCCTGAAGTTACGTGCAGCCCTTCAGAGATGATGCACCAAGAAAAGAAAAGGTTGCTCCGAGCATTGTATGAATACCGCAGGAACTTAAGGTACCTCATCACTTGCCTCCCTCGGGGATAGTCAGGGCACGCCTTCCCCTGCTGTGAGCATTTATACTCAGTTGCTTAGAATTGTCCTATTCTTTGCAACCCCATGGACTGTCACCCACCAGGCTCCTCTGTCCATGAAATTTTCCCATCAAAGAAGATTGGATTGAGTTGCCATTTCCTCCTCCAGGGGATCTTGCCACCTCACAGATTGAACCCGCATCTCATGCATTGGTGGCTGGATTCTTTACCACTGTGCTGCCTGGGAAGCCTCCCCTGCTGAATAGATCCTTCCAAAAGTTGGACAGTTTGAAGATCTGTTCTACTGCTCTGTGTGGAGACATAGTCTTACCATGGGATTTAGAGCTGGCAGAGACCCACAGAATCTTCCAGTTTAACCCTGACTTTTATAAAGAGGAAATTGATGTCCAGAGAGGGAGTTAAGCTTTCCTGGAGTCACACAGAAATATTCCCATTGTCCTTACTTGATTTACTAGGAATCACTTACCCTGTAAGAGCTTCCATACTGGCTCAGTGGTAAAGAATCTGCTTACCAATGTGGGAGACTTGGGTTTGATCCCTGGGTCGGGAAGATCCCCTGGAGAAGGGTATAGCAACCCATTCCTGGAAAATCCTATGGACAGAGGAGCCTGGCAGGCTACAGAGTTGGAGATAGGATCACAGAGTTGGACCTAACTTAGCAACTGAGCACACACATCACATATAGAAAGTAAAATTATTCAGCTTTCTTGCTACCACACAGATATTTTATTTAAAATAATCATTCTAATATTACTACTTCTGTCTTTAAGCAATTTCTCTTGGTTAAAGTATTCCTCTAATCCTGAATTCCCTGACAGTCAGAACCAAACAGCCTTGATTATTTATTGCTTGCAACTATTCTCTTGTTATGTCCTGAAAGCCTGCCTGTTTTCCCCACCAGGCGCCTATAGGCAGTGTCTCTTACCTTTCTTTGACTCTCTTACTCAGTAGGAGACAATATTGATAATATGGTATGGATGGTTCTAGATACCTCAACACATAACCTTTTGCCACCCAAGAAGCCCCACACTTCTAGTTGTTGAAAGTTAGGGGATGTTGCAGAAGGTCTTATAAAGTATTTTTTAAGAGGGTTTGATAGCTCTCAGAAGCTCCTTCTACAAAATTTGGTTTTGAGCTCCTAGTAATCCTACAAATTTGCCTTAGAGTATCAGTAAAAAGGGGAATGTTTTTAGAAGATAATAAAAGTTATGTTCTGATTAAAATATTCATTCCAAGATACTTTACATATAGGTAAAGAAAGAAAGTAAAGTAAAGTACTTTATAGGTAAAGTGAGAAATTAATAGGTTTCTTAGGGGAGATGTTTTTGTTGATTTTCAGTGTGGCTTTGTTTTGTGACATTGTACTGGCTGGAAAATTCAGGTTTTGCATTCAGGCCTGACCCTGGTTAAAGATGTGAAGCTGGCCAAGCTGAGTTACAGTCCCTTCAGGGCTTCACATGCCAGCAAAGCACCCCTCAGCAGGACACCCGACCCCTGGCTCCCCAGGCTCTCCTTACACATCAACATCCAAACATCTCATAAATGAAATAATGAACAGGCCTATCTCCAGCCTAAACTCCTGTGAGCAGAGCAGGAACTGAGGAACTGGGTCATTAAAACTACATCAAGGTCCTCAAGAACCACATTAAGGATGTGTGAGGAGAGGGGGTGTAGGTTGTTTCTAAAAGAGGGCCCTACTGGAAACCTAAAATGTTGAGTGGGAAGAGCTGAGGAATCTCTACAAATCAGGCCTCATCCCAATCTGAATATCAACCTCTTTGATCATTTAACTGATTGGGTAATTTCAGTTTTCTCCATGTGTCACCAGTAATTTCTTCATGGAGGCAGTGTTGGACATTGGTCAAGATAAGCCTAGGTTCTGGAGGTAAATTCTCTCATGGACAACTTGTTACCCTCTGGGGCTTCAGTTTCCTCATCTCACCATTAGCAGGTACTAATATTACTACCTCACAGAGTCATCATGAGGATAAAACTAATGTATCAAAGCATTTAGGACAATGCCTGGCATAGTAAGCCCTCAGCTAGTATTAAGAGGATAAACATCATTATTTTGACATTAAGGAAGCATTGTGTGAATGGTTGGATATGTTGATTCCAGTCATTGGAAACAAGGCAGCCTAAAATATAAGATTTGATTTCCCTTATGTTAGCACTTAGACATAATTTTGCAAGCTGAAAACAGCATGGACCTTGAACATTAACCTAATATACCAAGAAATAAAAACACTAGTCAAAATGGCAGGAACAGCATAAATCATAGATACTATCTTTGTGTAATTTTTAAAAATTAGTGATAACAAAATTGCTTCTTTTCATTACACTTTTATATGACTATGTGGATTTCATATTTCCAAAATGTCTAACAGTCTCCAACGGGAACTGTGACTTGCTCTGACAAGATATTTAGCCCTCAACAAGTAGAAAAGCTTTTGGCTGGTGATAAAAAATTTAATGAGTTGGTGGAGACAGAGGTTAAGTCTTCACATTGTGAGGTTCTATTGACTCTTCCTCAGCCTTGCCCTTTATCCTCATTTATATCTGAGTTTATAAAAAGCCCTCAAAAGGCAGACTATTCATTAGTGGTTCCATAGTAGATGATTATGTTCAGTTGTTATTTTGTCTGTGCCACCGCTGTCTAGCTTATGTTATGCAGCGTGACAAGTGCTATATAGAGCAAATGAAAGACAGGGTTTCAGCACAAGTTAAAGCTTCCATTGTAAAGAGAGAGCGTTTTGAAATGGCCTTGTGAGAGGGCAGAAACACTATGCCAGGTGTAGCTGGACAACAAGGAAGAAAGCCACTCTAACAGCCTGGGCAGGCCCATCTGGGAGGGAGGTTAAAGGGGAGCAGAGGGCACACTCTTCCAGAGTGGTTCCTTGTCAATAGTTTAAAAGATATTACGTTGAATAATGGGTTTTAAGACTACTGTGAGTTTTAGAAGAGGCAGAGTGGAGGTGGCCGTTGGATTTCCAGAGACAGAAGTCAAGGGGTGGCCCCTGCATTTTAAATTCTAGTTTTGTGTACCCCCCGCCCCTGCCTCAGCCAACAGTGTCAAATATCACCTCCAGGCTTGCCACCATTCCAAAGTTAAAAAATGGTCAGACTCTGGACAGCAGACTTAAAGGCTAAAAGAACTTAGATTTCTTTCTGGTCTAGTAGTAAGCATAGGAAAAGCTGAGAAAGGGGTGGAAGATAATAGGCATATTAATCCGTGATAGTTGGTGGTGGTTTCTCTTTTTTTCTTTTTCAATGGCCTTTTAAAAGCAGTGAGGACTCCCCTGGAGCTCCAGTAAAGACCGCATACTTCCAATGCAGGTGCTCAGATCGATCCCATGTTAGGGAACTAATATCTCATATGCCACACCATGCAGCTGCCCCCCCCCTAGTTTTTTTAAGTGATAAAAGCAATGATCTGAGGGTGCCAATCACAACAACAAAAAAGGGCCCTTCATGTGAAGAACACCAATGGAAGGGTAGGTGACAGACTGGAGAGTCATTGCTAGCCAGGTTAATAAAGTAAGCAAGTGCTTCAGTAAGCTGTAATATTTACTCCCAGAAATCAGGCACTTCTTTGTTTTGATGTCTTGTATTTCAAGAAAGACTGTGTTGCTATAGAGGAGGCAGCGTTAAGTGGCGTGAAGTCAGCCTGTGGCATTCCCTACCTCTGGGGTCAAAGATGCTAACCTTGTAGGTGAATTTCAAAGGGGGCCAGATTATTCTGTGGCGAATAGTAACATTTGCTGTCATGCGTGTTAAAAGTCTGATAATCAAATCTCATGCCTCAGAGAGTGAATGCATCTTGCAAAGGGCCAGCCTTTTTATCTTCTGCTCCACCTTTGCCTACGGGAAACATGACAGATTTGGTGGGAAGGGAAAACACATAAGTCTTATTCATTGATATTACACAACCTTCTGTGGCTCAAGAGCTAGGTGGGGAGCTGGGAGGTAAAAGGAGGGGAAAGTCTTGTTTCTCAGCTCTGGGATCTTGGCTATCTCTCTGGAAATTTCTCTGGACTGGCAAGTTTTGAGGATCTGCAAGGAAAGCCAAGACTTGACAACTAGCCTCCTGACTGAGTCTGGGCAAGTCTTAGGGTTTGGCGGGAGAAGGTGGCCCTTTGGTCAGGGGCCCCAGATCATCTGGGGTCAGTTCCCTGCTTCCCAACCACCTGGACATGAGGAGGACTGGCCATCTTCATCTTCCATTTTCTTCCTCTTTTCCCCCTTCTCTCTTTCTCTCTCTCATCTTTCTCTTTCTTCCACTTCCAAGTAGTGGGAAAGAGCCTCTGTTTCTCTCTAAATGGCCCTTAGAAGCTCTGCAGCAGCGGTCCCCAAACTTTTCAGCACCAGGGACCAGTTCCATGGAAGCCCGTTTTTACCAGAACAGCAGGGTGCAGGGGGATGGTGCAGGCAGTAATGCTAAGGGGAGTAGTGGGGCGCAGCAGAAGACGCTTTGCCCACAGGCCCACTGCTCACCTCCTGCTGTGCGGCCCAGCGCCTAACAGGCCACAGACTGGTATCAGTTCGCAGCCCAGGGATTGGGGACCCCTGCTTCACAGGACTCCAGTGCCAAGAGGCTCTGGAGAAATCCCCCCTCTCAGTGCCTCAGGCAGGGGCTGGTTAGAGTGTAGTGCCTGGTGGCCTGGACATCAGCGCTCTCCTCACTCCAGCACATTCTCTCCTGCTGTCCCTGCTGTACCTTTCCCCTCAGCGTACGGACGTGCTCTCACAGTGCGCAGTATAAAGCAGAACCAGTAAGCTGTCTCTCCAGTCCCATATGGGATTCCCTGGTAGCTCAGCTGGTAAAGAATCCACCTGCAATGCAGAAGACCCCGGTTCGGTTCCTGGGTGGAGAAAATCCCTTGGAGAAGGGAAAGGCTACCCACTTCAGTATTCTGGTCTGGAGAATTCCATGGACTCTATAGTCCATGGGGTTGCAAAGAGTCTGACATGACTGAGCAACTTTCACTTTCACTTTGAAGTCCCATGTACTCCTCAAGCCCTTCTCTCTCCACTCTCCTTCAGAGCCACGCTTCTCAGAGATGTTCATGGAGTGCTGTTTCTTCTCCTCAGGTCCCATTCTCATCTCTGTGGTTCCTTCCTGCTTCATCTTCCACCTTCCATTCTTGTCAACATCACAGGCAACTTCCATGTGGTCCAACCTGGTGATACCTTTCAGGTTTCATCCTACCTCATCTCCCAGGATGCAACAGAGCACTCCCTCCTTCCCAAACACTCAGTTTTTCTTTGTTTCTGTGACACTTCATTCTTTTGGTTTTCTCCTCAGTTTCTTCACTGGTCCAGAGGTCTATTCTCTCCCTTGGTGATCTCACCAACCCGTTACTTTAATAGTACCTGGGTGCCAAGGATCCTCAAATATGTTAAGTTCCAAATTCTTATATCTGGTGACTTCTTGGATGTCTCAGAGGCCTCTCAAATGCAAAATATCCAGACCTGAACTCTTCCTATCCCTACTGCTTATCTCAAAATGAGAGATTTTCCTGAAAATCTTAAGAAATCAATCCAGTCACCCAGAAACATGAGAGCCATCTTTCTCTCTCCCACCATGCATATCAAATTCTTTACCACATCCCATCAATTCTGTTTCTGAATTATTTTGCAATTTCATTCATGTCTCTTCTTTTCACTGCCACCAAGTCCAAGCCAACCTTACCCTTCACCTGGACAATGGCAACATCTCCCAACTAGTCTCCTCACTTCTACATTTGCCCTTTTAGATTGAATCCATTCTTGAGTGGAACTTATTTTTCTATTTAATAATAGAGAGATCTGTTAACATAAGTTCAAGCATATGATTTTTCTGCTTATAATTTTTCCATTGTAACTTGATATGAAATTGAAAGTGAAGGTCGCTCAGTCGTGTCCGACTCTTTGCAACCTCATGGACTATACAGACCATGGAGTTCTCCAGGCCAGAATACTGGAGTAGGTAGCTTTTCTCTTCTCCAGGGGATCTTTCCTGACCCAGGAATTGAATCAGGGTCTCCTGCATTTCAGGCAGATTCTTTACCAACTGAGCTCTGAGGGAAGCCCTGCAACTTGATATGGCCTACAAGAGTTTGGTGCCACCAGATTCTTGGTCTCGCCTTCTCGCTTGTCTCTCTAGTTCCCTGTGCAATGGTCCCCTAACCTCATTTCCATTCCAAGCCCTTTCCAGCCCCAGGCTTCCATAATACTGATCCTTCTACCTGGAATGCTCTTTCTCTCACCTTTTGCCTGACTGATTTCTGCCAGTTTTTCTCAGCTCTTAATGTACAGTTGACCCTTGAACAAAATGGGTTTGAACTTCATGGATCCACTTATAGTATTTTCAGTGGTACATGCTACAATACCACATAGTCAGTGGTTGGTTGAATCCATGAATCCAGAAGAGCCAAGCATAAAGAGGGCCAACTATAAGTTACACACAGATTAACCCCCATATTGTTCATGGGTCAACTGTAATTATCACTTCCTCGTGGGAGCTTTCCTCAACTCCTAAACTAAATTAGACCCCCAACTACATTCTTTGTTCCTCATTTTTTTCCTTCATATAATTTATTATAACTTATAAATATTTTGTGCATTCACTTTGACATTCTTATATTCCCATAAGCTCCATGAGGTCAGGGGTTATGCTTGTTCATCGTTATTACCTGGATCATGGGTCAATGCCTGCCACCTAGTAGATACTCAGTCTGTATCTGTTAGGAATGCATACTTGTCGGGGTCATTACCAACTATTGAGTGACACTCAAAAGGGAAGAAGGAGGCTGTCTGAGCAAGAGGAGCACTTAATCATCTCAGCATTTCAGGCAGTAATATTATTTTCCTTCCATACCCTAAAATGAGTTACAATGTTCTTTATAATTGTCAGTCTGATGACAGAGTTCCTGAAAACCAAGTTCTTCCCTTAATTATTAAATGTGCTGCTGTGTTCTGGAGAAGGCAATGGCAACCCACTCCAGTACTCTTGCCTGGACAATCCCATGGACAGAGGAGCCTGGTGGGCTGCAGTCTATGGGGTCGCTAAGAGTCGGACATGACTGAGCGACTTCACTTTCACTTTTCACTTCCATGCCTTAGAGAAGGAAATGGCAACCCACTCCAGTGTTCTTGCCTGGAGAATCCCAGGGACGGGGGAGCCTGGTGGGCTGCCGTCTGTGGGGTCGCACAGAGTCGGACATGACTGAAGCGACTTAGCAGCAGCTGCTATGTCCTAGTTAGCTGGGTGGATCTGCAAGAACTGGAAAATCGACTAGTGGATAAGCACTCACTGAGCGTACCCACCACTGAGACAGAGGTAGTGAGAGCACAAGACTCTCAGGGCAAGACTAGCCCAGGTGGAAAGACACAGTCACAAAACAATATACACACGACAACAAGCACATCTGCTCTAAGGCATATGATTTACACGGTCTGTACAGATACCTGCTTCTCCACGTGGCCTGGTGAGGTGATATGCTAGCGAGAGCTGATCACAAGTCAGGGTTCCCATCCTGTGTTTGTGAGGCGCTGGGTAAGCCACTGTGTCTCTCTGGGCCTCAGCTTTCTCCTCTGTCTACTGAGGGTAAGGACAGGGAGAGCGATCATGGTGGGCACAGGGACTCTGGAAGCAGCAGACCCAGGTCACGCAGTGTGGGACATAAGCCCTCTTGGAGGAGGCGGCCATTAGCCCCTCCATAGAGCCGCCAAGCAGATGACCCACAAACTGCACAGCAATCATACCAAAGACATTCTCACACTGTGAAGAAAGTTCTAGGACCCACGACAGATTTCCCATCCTGGGGATCCAGCAAAGGGACTGAGAACTCCCAGAGAATTTGACTTTGGAGGCCAGTGGGATTTGATTACAGAACTTCCACAGGACTGCGGAAACAGACTCTTGGAGGGCACAAACAAAACCTTGTGCACACCAGGAGCCGGGAGAAAGGAGCAGTGACCCCACAAGAGACCGAGCCAGACTTGCCTATGAGTGTCCAGGAGTCTCTGGCAGAGGCGTGGGTCAACAGCGGCCTGCTGCTGGGTTGGGGGCACTGAATACAACTATGCCTGCACAAGTCCTTTTGAAGGAGGTAGCCGTTACCTTCATTATCTCCACCATAGTTTGGCTTCAAGCGAAACAACATGGAGAGAACCCAACCCCGCCCATCAACAGAAAATTGGATTAAAGATTTACTGAGCATGGCCCCACCCCTCAGAACAAGACCCAGTTTCCCCCTCAGTCAGTCTCTTCCATCAGGACGCTTCCATAAACCTCTTATCCTTCTCCATCAGAGAGCAGACAGAATGAAAACCACACTCACAGAAAACTAACCAAATTGAAACAGTGAGAGACATTTTTGGGGGCTCCAAAATCACTGCAGATGATGACTGCAGCCATGAAATTAAAAGACTCTGGTTCCTTGGAAGAAAAGCTATGACCAACCTAGACAGCATATTAAAAAGCAGAGACATTACTTTGCCAACAAAGGTCCCTCTACTCCAAGCTATGGTTTTTCTAGTAGTCTTGTATGGATGTGAGAGTTGGACTATAAAGAAATTCCAAGGCTGAGTCCAAAGAATTGATGCTTTTGAACTGTGGTGTTGGAGAAGACTCTTGCGAGTCCCTTGGACAGCAAAGAGATCCAACCAGTCCATCCTAAAGGAAATCAGTCCTGAATATTCATTGGAAGGACTGATGCTGAAGCTGAAATGCCAATATTTTGGCTACCTGATGTGAAGAACTGACTCATTGGAAAAGACCCTGATTCTGGGAAAGATGAAGGCAGGAAATACCCGGAGTAACAGGCAAGTTTGGCCTTGGAGTACAAAATGAAGCAGGGCAAAGGCTAGCAGAATTTTGCCAAAAGAATGCACTGGTCATAGCAAACATCCTCTTCCAACAACACAAGAAAAGACTCTATACATGGACATCACCAGATGGACAATACCGAAATCAGACTGGTTATACTCTTTGCAGCTGAAGATGGAGAAGCTCTATACAGTCAGCAAAAACAAGAGCAAGAGCTGACTGTGGCTCAGATCATGAACTCCTTAGTGCAAAATTCAGACTTAAATTGAAGAAAGTAGGGAAGACCACTAGACCATTCAGGTATAACCTAAATAAAATCCCTTATGATTATACAGTGGAAGTGACAAACAGATTCAAGGGATTAGATCTGAGAGACAGAGTGCCTGAAGGTTCGTGACATTGTACAGGAGGCAGGGATCAAGACCATCCCCAAGAAGAAGAAATGCAAAAAGGCAAAATGGTTGTCTGAGGAGGTCTTACAAATAGCTGAGAAAAGAAGAGAAGCAAAAGGAAAGGGAGAAAAGGAAAGATATACCCATCTGAATGCAGAATTCCAAAGAATAGCAGGGAGAGATAAGAAAGCCTTTCTCAGTGATCAGTGCAAAGAAATAGAGGAAAACAATAGAATGGGAAAGACCAGAGATCTTTTCAAAGAAAATTAGAACTATCAAAGGAACATTTCATGCAAAGATGGGCACAGTAAAGGACAGAAATGGTATGGACTTAACAGAAGCAGAAGATACTAAGAAGAAGTGGTAAGAATACAAAGAAGAACTATACAAAAAAGATCTTCACGACCCAGATAACCACAATGGTGTGATCACTCACCTAGAACCAGACATCCTGGATTGCAAAGTCCAGTGGGCCTTAGGAAGCATCACTACAAACAAAGCTAGTGGAGGTGATGGAATTCCAGTTGAGCTATTTCAAATCCTCAAAGATGACGCTGTGAAAGTGCCGCACTCAATATACCAGCAAATTTGGAAAACTCAGCAGTGGCCACAGGACTTTAAAATGTCAGTTTTCATTCCAATCCCAAAGAAAGGCAATGCCAAAGAATGTTCAGACTAATGCACAATTGCACTCATTTCACACGCTAGCAAAGTAATGCTCAAAATTCTCCAAGCTAGGCTTCAACAGTACATTAACTGAGAACTTCAAGATGTTCAAGCTGGATTTAGAAAAGGCAGAGGAACCAGAGATAAATTGCCAACATCCGTTGGATCATAGAAAAAGCAAGAAAGTTCCAGAAAAACATCTACTTCTGCTTTATTGACTGTGCCAAAGCCTTTGACTGTGTGGATCACAACAAACTATGGAAAATTCTTAAAGAGTTGAGAATACCATATCACCTTACCTGCCTCCTGAGAAATCTGTATGCAGGTCAAGAAGCAACAGTTAGAACCAGACGTGGAACAATGGACTGGTTCCAAATTGGGAAAGGATTACACAAAGGCTGTCACCCTACTTATGTAACTTATATGCAGAGTACATCATGTAAAATGTTGGGCTGGATGAAGCACAAGCTGGAATCAAGATTGCCAGGAGAAATATCAGTAACCTCAGGTACGCTGATGACACCACCCTTATGGTAGGAACTGAAAAAGAACTAAAGAGCCTCTTGGACAATCCCCTGGCAACAAAAAAAAGTCAAGGGAGGAAAAGTAAGCAACTCAGGGATGAACTGTGGCTCCTTTAGAGTGATAAAGGGACTGCCGTCCATTACCAAATGCCATTTTGCCAGGGCCTTTGCTACATGCGTTGTTCTTGCCCCAGTTCTGGCCCCTCATCATTTTGATAAAGACCTTGTCTTTTTACCAACTTACTACTTGAAATGGTAATATTGTGTGTTGCTGTTTCAAGACTGTGATATATTTTCCTAGTGGTTTGGTTTTCAAAATAAATAAGACTTAATTTTCTTCCAAAAAAAATAAAGATCCTCTTGATGAAAGTAAAAGAGGAGAGGGAAAAACCTGATTTAAAACTCAACATTCAAAAAATGAAGATCGTGGCATCCGGTCCCATCATAGCAAATAGGTAGGGAAACAATGGAAGCAGTGACAGGCTTTATTTTCTTGGGTATCCAAAATCACTGCAGGTGGTGACT
The DNA here is from genome assembly GCF_054371585.1 of Giraffa tippelskirchi. Taxonomy (NCBI): domain Eukaryota; kingdom Metazoa; phylum Chordata; class Mammalia; order Artiodactyla; family Giraffidae; genus Giraffa; species Giraffa tippelskirchi. The sequence goes on along the minus strand of NC_137281.1, from coordinate 75,797,452 downwards.
GCAACCATGAAATTCAAAGACACTTGCTCCTTGGAAGAAAAACTATGACAAACCTAGACAGCATCTTAAAAAGCAGAGACATTACTTTGCCAACACACGTCCATCTAGTCAAAGCTAGCCCCTTGGACTGCAAGGAGATCAAACCGGTCAATCCTAAAGGAAATCAGTCCTGAATATTCACTGGAAGGACTAATGCTGAAGCTCCAATACTTTGGCCACCTGATGCGAAGAACTGACTCATTGGAAAAGACCCTGATGCTGGGAAAGATTGAAGGCAGGAGGAGAAGGGCATGACAGAGGATGAGATGGTTGGATGGCATCAGCAACTCGATGGACATGAGTTAGAGCAAGCTCCGGGAGTTGGTGATGGACAGGGAAGCCTGGCATGCTGCAGTCCATGGGGTCGCAGAGTCAGACATGCCGGAGTGACTGAACTGAACGCAACTCCGCCACCTGGGAGAAGCTGATATTGCTCTTATTTCAGAGATGTGGGTTCCAAGAGGTAAGATGTTCAAGCTCACAGCTACTAACAAACAGCCATGATCACAGTTCTAGCCTGACAGTAAAGTTTATGCTCTTACCTGCCCAGGTAAATGTGAGGTTTTATAACTGGAAAGTACTGTCAAGTATCATTTCACTGTTTTATGAAAATACTGGTCAGCCACAGATGAACAACTGAGTTTTATTCAGTTGCTCCCAAATATTGTTGACTGTCTTTGTACTCTCTGCCCTGTGCCAGAAACCCTGGGTGTCATCAGGGACCATCTTAGAGAAAAAGTAAAACTATAGATAATCTTTTCATCCTTTCTCAAAGTCTTTTTTCATTGGTTTTCTTTGACTGAAAGGTTTTTTCATAAACTCTTACAGTGATTTTATATTTTTAACATGTAGTTTATACACCTCCTTTTTTGAAGGAACACGTCTATGACATAAAATGGGAAACACCTGTGTGGGGGGCACATTTATGAGTAAACAGTAAGCTGCTGTCACAAGCAGTTAAAAAAAAATGCCTTTGTCCAACTGAGTTAACAAAGTATCTTTTGTGACATGGAATCCTTGACACATTCATCATGGTTGTGTGGATTCTCTCAGAACTCTAAGCACTGGCTGACTCGAACCAGCTTCCCTGTTGTGTGCACAAATGAATCCATTTCCACAGCGCCCTGCACGATCTTGCCTGAGCCATATGCTCGAGTTGGAGCTGACCCCACTGACCTGCTCCGAAGTGCGGGGCTCTGAGATCTAGCAGAGGTAATAAATTTGTTCTGGTACAGAATCAGAGAGGTGACCATCTATCCCAAACCCTCACTTTAGAGGAGGCGGTAGAACCAGCGGGGTTAAGAGGTGTGGGCAGGTCACTGAGCTTATCAAGTGGCAGAGCCAGTACTAGGATGATGGTCCAGCTCCTGATGAACAAGAAAACCATCTCAGACATGACTGGAGCTCACTGAAATTTCTGCTTCTGTTCTTCCAGGCACATGGGAGGATTGGCCTTAAGTTAGGTGTGGCCATGTAATTTGCTCTGGCCAACAAAATACGAATGGGCTTCTGTCACTTCTGAGCAGTGCATTTAAGAGCAGTGCATTTAAGAGCCGTGTTGTAATCATCCATGCTCTCTTCCCTTGATATAGTGAATCCTGAAACTTTGCATTGAGACAGACTCTGGGATGCAGAAGCTCCCAGCCAGTCTGCTTTGGATGTGTAGTGTGAGCAAGACTGTTTTGTAGCATAACTAGCCTATCCTGACCACCAGACAGGATGGAACAATGTGCAGGTTAGTGTTTGGGACCATGCAAAGAGTGTATGGATGTGAGAGTTGAACTATAAAGAAAGCTGAGTGCCGAAGAATTGATGCTTTTGAACTGTGGTGTTGGAGAAGACTCTTGAGAGTCCCTTGGACAGCAAGGAGATCCAGCCAGTCCATCGTAAAGGAAATCAGTCCTGAATATTTATTGGAAGGACTGATGCTGAAGCTGAAGCTTCAGTACTTTGGCCACCTGATGCAAAGAACTGACTCACTGGAAAAGACCTTGATGCTGGGAAAGGTTGAAGGTGAGAGGAGAAGGGGATGACAGAGGATGAGATGGTTGGATGGCATCTCCGACTCAATGGACATGAGTTTGAGTCAACTCCAGAAGTTGATGATGGACAGGGAGGCCTGGTATGCTGCAGTCCATGGGGTTGCAAAGAGTCGGACATGACTGAGTGACTGAACTCAGCTCAACTCAACTCAACGAGTGTATCTCTAATTTAAGAATAAACCAGGACCTCTTTTCCATTCCCCAAGGAAGTGGCAGAGTGGACTCAGGGTCAGAGAGATCTAGATTCCCATCACAGCTTACTCAGGGCTGGCAGTGTAACCCGGATCACAACCCTGAGTCCTCCTGAGCTTCAGTTCCTTTATCTGCAAAGCAGGGGTGATGGTCTCAGCCTGGTGGGATTAATCTGAACATCAGTTTTCTGAGGCAGACCATAGGACAGCTCACAAATGTTTGTTGATTCCACATGCAGAGTCCTGTCCACTGACAAAAACAAAACCCAAAGAAAAATGTTAAAACTCCTGTCCAATCTTTTTTCAACACCTCTGACTTCTTTGAAGGAATCCTGTTGTACAGAATCTCATGAGGGCTGACAGCCTCTGCATTTAGGGTTCTTTAAAACGTGGGACCTCTTAATAGATGCAAGAAGGTTTTAGGGTAGACTCTCTACACATTCTCATTTCCGTCTGGACACACACAACTGTTGTAATGAAAATAAGATGATGAAGTTGGGGGGGGAATGATTGAGCAGAACTAGTACATTAAATTTTTCCCCACTGGTTTAAACAGAAGTGTCTGGAAGATTCTCTTTGTGAACCAGGCTTCATTTAAAGTCTCAGAAGCACGGTTGGAGGGTAGACTTCTGCTCGGAACATTGGTAACTAACTGAACTAAACTCTCTACCAAGAGTTTTCTGATCCAGAGAGGAGTCTGTGGCCAGCTCTATTTTTTTTTAACTTTTCATTTTGTATTGGAGTATAGCTGATTAACAAACAATGATGTGGCAGTTTCAGGTGAACAGCAAAGGTACTCAACCATACACACACATGTATCCATTCTCCCCCAGACTCCCCTCCCATCCAGGCTGCCATACAACATGGAGCAGAGTTCCATGTGCTATACAGTAGGTCCTTGTTGATTATCCATTTTAAACATAGTGTGTGCATGTCCATCCCAAACTTCCTAAGTATCCCTTTCCTCATCCCTCCCGCCAACAACCACAGTTCCTTCTCCAAGTCTGAGTCTCTTTCTGTTTTGTAAGTAAGTTCATTTGTAGCCTGTCTAGATTTGTGGCCAGCTCTTTCTGGTTACCCCTTGAAACATAGTATTTGTGGGAAATATTCCCATCCTGTTTGGGATGTGTTTAGGAGCTTAATAATATTAAAAATGCAGAAGTCAGTTTTCCTGTGGTGTCTTGAGTACTAATTCATGCCAAGCTTTAGAATGGGTATTTTCTTTCTTTCCATTAGGCTCTTATCTATATAGATTCATGTCTTCACTGGTTATACAGTTGTATAATTAAAGCTAATTGGGGTCATTTCAGTTAACTGAATGGCTCTGAAGTAGAATTTTTAAGGTCAAAAGAAATTTGAACATCTGGAGTCTTGTTGAAGTCTTGGTGGAATTAATATATTTATAAAATCTCATTATGCTCTTAAAAAAAACAGGCCAGGTTTGTGGGAGATCAGGACCCTGAGAGTGGCAGTCTTAGCTTCCATTTCAACTTTAAGCAGAGAAAAATTTCACAAATTCCAATTGTAACCTAATTCTATAGTTAGATGGAGTTATAGGAAAATTTGTTTAATTGTGAAAAAGATCACAGTGTTTTCTAAGGAAAACATTCCCTAAATCCTTGTATGGCTGTCTTCCACTTAAACCTTCCTCACCTTCTCAATCTCTGTCTTTGCTCTAAGTCTGAACACTAAATATCAGATAGCCTTAGCAAAGTTTTCAAGAAAAATATCACTTGCAGAACCTCTGGGTTCAAGATGGACATTTTTGCATTGTCTGTTTGAGCATTTGTCTTCCAAGATGCTTTGTTTCCTGCTTAGGTTAAGATTTGATAGAGTTACAGGACTAGGGCATCAAGAATATCTTGAGAAATGTCTTTTTCTGATAAACTCTTGTATCCTTCATTCTGGGCCTCCAATATTGGACACTTTATCAGTTACTCGAGAGAGAACATTTAAATTCATACCAGGAACCATTTCAGTGATCTAATTGGAAGAGCCAGTGGCTTTTACACATAATAAAAGCCTTCAAGGTGGAGGAGGCAGAAATCTATAAGAGCCTTGTTAACCCATTTGCGTCTGATTTTTGGTAGCAACTTCCTGGCACATTGCCCTCACATCACACAACAACACTGTTGAACAGAACCTGCTGCTCTGTGTTTCCAGAGAGAAGGTTGCACACCAGTGATGCAAAAATCCCAACCAGGCAAGTGTGGGGTTGCTGAGAAACTAGAGCACAGGGTCTTGTGGATGCAGCAGAAGGTAATGTGCTCTCCCGCTCCCGCGCAGAGCATAAAACGTGGGTCAGAGGCGTGACTGCTTCTGAGAGTGGCTCCAAGGGAAGTTGCTATAAGACACTGGGCACACCTGTGCTGTGTGGCTGTCACAACATCAGGATGGGTGTTAAAATGTAATTCTTGTAAACAAGGGACAGTTTTGATGCATTCACAGGAGGACCTGATCCAGACACTCAAGCTAACCTATTATCCTACACAATACAGACTGCAAATTTTAATCCAATAAAGCTAAACTGCCTTGTTTGCCATCATAGACACAAACCTAGAACTGGCCGAAATGTTATTTCCCCTGTGCCCCACTAAAATATCAACAAAACCAAGTTGATTGTCTGGTCTGTGTGGTTTCACTTTCAGATACTGTCCACTAAGTCCTTTTACAGGGTAGATTAAGTTGAACTTGGTTGATCAAGCAAAATTGCTGATCTACCTTTAGCACTCAATTAGCCAGGGGTTATAGCTCCAAGATTACACAGACATATGGATCAGACATGGGGACTTAAACCTGAATTGGGAGCCTGAAAGGATTTAAAGCCAACTGTATCTTTCCCCCAAATGTCTGAGGAAGGGCATGTAGCCCAAAGGAGACAGTCCCTAGAAGCGTTGGGTATTTGGCCAGTGCCTTCTTACGAGGTTCTAACTCAGTTCTCTGGAGAAAGAGAAAAAAGATATGAAGCTTATTATTAAGGAAAATACCCAGGATCATGTCTGGGGGGCCAGCTCTCAGAGCATGTGACTTGGTTTCCTGATACAGATCTTCTTCAGTTAAGCTGGACTTGATTGATCAAGCAAATGGCTGATCATCTTCCTTCTCTCCCATGACTAAAGAGTAGCATTTGTGTAGGATCTTAATTCTTTTACAAAATGCTTTCTGGTAATTGTGTCTTTTGATTCCTACCACAGACTGTGCTATGCAGGTAATAATAACCCCATACAGAGCATATGATTCACACACGGAAGGAAAGCGTGTCCTGAGATGGAGGTCACAGACAGTGCCCTGGCTGTGTTCTCAGGCTTCAGAGCTCGTGCTCCCTTTCATGACTGCCTTACCCTCTCAAATCTTCATCATACAGTGCCCTCCTGGAGCAATTATAACCCAGAGGGTCTGGGAATGAAAGCATCTTTTCATACTTCAGCATCTTTCTTTGTTGATAAATACTATTGCCAACTTTATGGTCTTCCCTGGTGGCTCAGTGGTAAAGAATATGCCTGCAATGCAGGAGACCAGGGTTCAATCCCTGGATCAGGAAGATCCCCTGGAGAAGAAAATGGCTACCCACTCCAGTATTCTTGCCTGGGAAACCCCATGGACAGAGGAGCCTGGTGGACTACAGTCCATGGGGTGGCATAAGAGTTGGACGCCACTTAGCAATTTCACCACCACCACTATATTTATTTATTTATTTATTTATATATAGCCAACTTTTCACCATGATTTTCTAATGCGTTTCAACACAAACTGCTTACATAAACCTTTTCTCTAGGACAAAGTGAGTGGTGATGCTGATGATAGTTTTTCAGCACTCATTTTGAGGACAAATATATTGGCTGCTGGAGCATCCTCTAAGCCGTTTGACTGTTGAATACAGCAACCCCCTTGCTAGTGAGTGCGTTTGGGTGTTAGCAGTGGAATGTTGTTTGTGACAGAAGACCTCGGCAAATATGGGATTGAAAGGTGGTAGTTGACCATTCTTTATGATAGAGATACCCACTTTAATATGTAAAGTAAGGCTCTGATGCTTCAAGGGTGTTCCCCAAGTTCCTAATTATTGTCTTATTTATCCAGCTGCCACTGGGTTTGAAAGCTATATTTGGTGCTCTACCTTTATTGCAATGTGTATGCCTTTTGGAAGAAGGGATTAAGGTAGAAAGCAGTGGTGCCCTCTCCCACCACATGGGTCTCTCCCACTACAATCTCCCTGGCACTGCCCTTGAGAGGAAGAGGAAGAGAGAGGCCTCACTGGGCCCTACCTTAGGGCTCACACACGGTTACAGTATCCTTTGGCCAACTTAGTATTTGATGGGCAAGCACTTTGTGCTTCCTGAGGCAGACTGGGTAAAGTCAGCATCGTTGTAGCCTTCTAGAAGAAATGGGTAACACTGATCCTGGGGCCAGGAGAGCTAGAGCTACTTCTCTAGGTTTTCCTATGCTTATTTCCCCACGAGCAGCAGGCCCCTTCTCTCGGCAGTTTGTCATCATCTTGTTACCATAAAAATCACATCTCAGTTTGGGCTGCAGGGCTCAGATAATGCACAAGCACCATGTTAAATGTTATGATGTGAAGCATCATTTATTCCTTCAACAATTCACTTCAGAGCTGGGGCTGTGGCTTTGCAAAAATGCTCTTTCTGCCTCTTTCTCCCTGGCTCTTTTCTTCTCCCAAATCCCTTTCTCTTGCTCTCTTTCTCCTATTGACCACTTGTTAAATCTTTTTGTTTGTTTCCCCCCTTTCTCCTGGGACCCTCCGACAGGCAGGCTTGCCAGATTCATTTTCTGATCAAAGCTGTTTGATTTGGTCAATTTTGCCACATTGGAGACGTTCTCTATTACAGAGATAAATAGCTTTGGGCTAACTGTCAACGAAAACTTGTAAGCTAATAAATTATTCCAATTTCTTCCCGCGGATTTCTCTGGAGACAGCCCTAGGAAATACACTTTTTGATTAGTAAATTTCTCTGTGTGTGTGTCTGGACATTCAAATGTGTCGGCTTTGATTAGCACCATTGCTTTTCAAGTCGATGTTGGCTGAGGGGCTGTCAGTTGCCGGCAGCCCTGATGCATAATGCATCAACTGGGCCCGGAAACAGGAGCCTCTTCCAAGACTGGAAAGGCGGGAAAATTGCTCTAACAACCCCGCTGGCTTTCTCTGCACCAAAGGGAGCTCAGCTTGAAAGTCTTGACAAGACTTGCTCGGGCTGCAGTGGAAGCCACCCATGCTGGGCGGAGAGTGTGAAGAGACCACGACCAAGGGCCTGCCAAGAGCCAAAGCCGCTGCTCCATCTGCTCCAGCCACCGCCGCCGCCTCCCACAGTTTCCCCCTTGCATCCTCACCCATGCTTCCCACTCCATCATCCTGGAGTCTTTGGGCAAAGGCCAGCCTCTTCCGGGCAGGCCCAGATTTCCCTCGGCCTCCCCTTGGATTCCAGTTCACCGTTTGTCTAGTTAAGGGCCCTTGGGTTGTTATAGAAACAATATTTTGGCTATAACAAATCAATCGGTGCGTGTGAACACAAACATACAGATCATTTATCAACTGAAAAATACCCTAAATTATGACCTTTCTAAAACCTATCAGAAGGGCGAGCGAATGCATAACGTAAATTAAAGTTTGAAGGGTCAGCGGTTTTTACTTTCACTATTCATCTTTCTTTCACCTTATAGGTTTAAGAACAAGAGGGCTGTGTAATTACATTTCAGTGGGGTGCAGCGGTTCATTATTCCCGGCTATACCAATCTGCTACAACATTTCCAATGCAGTCAGGTACATTTTAGCAGATATTAGTTGGTATAAGACCATACTTGCTCTTTGGGACTGGTAACATCTTTTAATGCATAACAGTGCTATCATCTCAATTTTGAAAAGGCTAAAAGGGTGAGGGTATTTTTCTCAGATCAATACAGTTGTTCAGATTTTAGAAAGGTGGTAAAGCCCATCTGGTAATTCTTCCCAGAGAGTGCTCACCCTTTGCCTCTAGTCAGTTGTCCCCTTTCTCTGATCACCGTTTCCCTAAGTCCCCACCACCCCATGCGTCAGTAGACATGGTTTTGTGCTAGAGCCCGCTGCACTGATGGAAATGGGTAGCTTCCAACAGAAAACCTATCTGCTGCCAGTTATCTGGCCTTGGCAGGGGTGTGGTGGTGGCCTTGTGTTCGGTCTATCCACAGAGCCAGTAGGCACCTTTAGAAATGACTGGTGCGATCTGCTCCAGAGTGCACGGGCTTGGTGGCGTCAGCAGAGGCAGGCTAAAGAGACCTCTTGTGTCCTGAGGAAATCCTGTAGTGTAGAACCAACCTTAAAAGTGTTCTTCAAGCAAAAAAGCCAAGCCCAGAGCAATGGGTAAAATTAAGTTCCATTTAAACTGAAATATGTGTGTGAGTGAAAATGTGTATGTGTGTATATATATATGAATGTATGCATATATGTGTGTGTATGTGCACATGAATGAATATGTATGAAAATGCACAGATAAAGGGCTGGGAAAATGTATATCAAATGGCAGAGTAGTTGTGACTGGGGAGGGAACTAATGCAGAATTATCACTTCTGTATTTCTGCAATATTTGACCCGTAAGATTGTATTTGTATTTTACTTGTTGATAAGAAAGAAAGAAAAGAAAGGAAAGATGGAAAGTAGGGAGAAGAAAAGGAAGGGAGGAAGGAAGGAACTTTTATTTTTATTGTTTTAATCGTGGGAAAAATATACATAACATAAACTTATCATCTTTACTATTTTTAAATGTACAGCTCAGTAGCATTAGGTACATTCACAATGTCGTGCAGCCAATCCCCAGAACATTCCCATCTTGTAAAACTGGAGCCCTGTATTCATTGAAGAGCAGTTCCCCATTGTTTCCTCCCCCAGTTCCTTTCTCTTGCCGTGACTCTGACTACTCTGAAATCACGCGGTGTCTGTCTCTTTGGGGCTGGCTCGTTTCCCTTAGTGTTACGTCCTCGAGGGTCAGCCTTGCCGCCCTTGTACCATGTGTCAGTTTTCCTCCCTTTAAGGCTGAATGAAAAGACCCTGAGGCTGGGAAGGATTGCAGGCGGGAGGAGAAGGGGACGACGGAGGGTGAGATGGCTGGGTGGCATCACCGACTCGATGGACATGAGTCTGAGTCAACTCCAGGAGGTGGTGATGGACAGGGAGGCCTGGCGTGCGGCAGTCCATGGGGTCGCAAAGAGTCGGACACGACTGAGCGACTGAACTGAACTGACTGAAGGCTGAATGATATTCTGTTGTATGTACGCATCATATTTTGGTTTTCCCTTTATCTATTGGTGGACTCCTGGGTCAGTTCTACTTGGCCGTTCTGAATAATGCTGCTGTGACAAGGGCATGCAAATATCCCTTTGAGACTCTGCTTTCAGTTCTTTCATATATATGTCCAGAAGTGGAGTTGCTGGATTATATAATAATATATATATAAATATATATTATTATATATAATAAATATATTATATTATATATATTATATTATATATATTATATATAATATAATAATTCTATCTTTAGTTTTTTGAGGGAGGTACTCTTTCTTAAAAAACAAACTTTACTACTGTCCTAGACTCACCCAGGATTTAGGACCTAACTACTTGCAGCTCCACATATGAATAGCTCATGTCAAGAAAGCCAACCCCCATCCTTGCTGGACTGGGAGAATGCCCCAG